>NW_026970756.1:67500-82500 GCF_963678635.1 Symsagittifera roscoffensis | reverse complement strand
TAAGTTCAGGGGGTTCTCTCGTCCAAATCAGGTTACGATTTAAAGGCACTCAAGCATCCATAAAACTACCGAAGTAGTAATGTGCAGGAGTTTATCACTCTAGCTTAGGCAAACTGAAGATCGAACACTGTTTAAACGCGCTCTCAATGCAATCACATGTATCACACCGGTACTACATCTGAACAGCTCTTTGATCAACAGAATACCCAAGTTTGAGCGACTTGATTTAAGTGTTCTAACCAATCCCGAAGGATCTCGTAGATACACCAGCAAAAGAACGGACCAATCCGAAGACAGATCGCTCTTACCCTCAGATTTCTCCAAAAGTAAGCGTTCAATCGATTTCAAATAACCCTGATTCGGACGCGATCAACAGCCGAAGCTGAGACCGCCTTTTGCGTTAGAGAGGTCAGTAAACAAATCTTGCGATTCTTACTGAATTAACACATATAGCTGTGCTCCTCCTCGTAAAGCGAGCCTAGTGATCCCCCGTTGAAGGTTGTTTTTCGACCATCTAGCACTGGTTTGATTTAGAACAAAGCCAACCGCAGTCGGACTTTGAGCTGTCTCGACCACCCTGTTTTTTTAGCATTTGGGCCTTCGCTTTCCTCAGTCTTTCTCTTACAACGGCAAACTGAAGATCGAACACTGTTTAAACGCGCTCTCAATGCAATCGCATGTATCACACCGGTACTACATCTGAACAGCTCTTTGATCAACAGAATACCCAAGTTCGAGCGACTTGCTTAAGTGTTCTATCCAGTCCCTAAGGATCTGACAGATACACCAGTAAAAGAACCGGATCAATCCGAAGACTGATCACTCCTACGATCGGATTTCTCCAAAAGTAAGTGTTCACTCGATTAGAACAAAGCCAACCGCAGTCGGACTTTGAGCTGTCTGGACCACCCTGTTCTTAAGCATTTGGGCCTTCGCTTTCCTCAGTCTTTCTCTTACAACGGCAAACTGAAGATCGAACACTGTTTAAACGCGCTCTCAATGCAATCACATGTATCACACCGGTACTACATCTGAACAGCTCTTTGATCAACAGAATACCCAAGTTCGAGCGACTTGCTTAAGTGTTCTATCCAGTCCCTAAGGATCTGACAGATACACCAGTAAAAGAACCGGATCAATCCGAAGACTGATCACTCCTACGATCGGATTTCTCCAAAAGTAAGTGTTCACTCGATTAGAACAAAGCCAACCGCAGTCGGACTTTGAGCTGTCTGGACCACCCTGTTCTTAAGCATTTGGGCCTTCGCTTTCCTCAGTCTTTCTCTTACAACGGCAAACTGAAGATCGAACACTGTTTAAACGCGCTCTCAATGCAATCACATGTATCACACCGGTACTACATCTGAACAGCTCTTTGATCAACAGAATACCCAAGTTCGAGCGACTTGCTTAAGTGTTCTATCCAGTCCCTAAGGATCTGACAGATACACCAGTAAAAGAACCGGATCAATCCGAAGACTGATCACTCCTACGATCGGATTTCTCCAAAAGTAAGTGTTCACTCGATTAGAACAAAGCCAACCGCAGTCGGACTTTGAGCTGTCTGGACCACCCTGTTCTTAAGCATTTGGGCCTTCGCTTTCCTCAGTCTTTCTCTTACAACGGCAAACTGAAGATCGAACACTGTTTAAACGCGCTCTCAATGCAATCACATGTATCACACCGGTACTACATCTGAACAGCTCTTTGATCAACAGAATACCCAAGTTCGAGCGACTTGCTTAAGTGTTCTATCCAGTCCCTAAGGATCTGACAGATACACCAGTAAAAGAACCGGATCAATCCGAAGACTGATCACTCCTACGATCGGATTTCTCCAAAAGTAAGTGTTCACTCGATTAGAACAAAGCCAACCGCAGTCGGACTTTGAGCTGTCTGGACCACCCTGTTCTTAAGCATTTGGGCCTTCGCTTTCCTCAGTCTTTCTCTTACAACGGCAAACTGAAGATCGAACACTGTTTAAACGCGCTCTCAATGCAATCACATGTATCACACCGGTACTACATCTGAACAGCTCTTTGATCAACAGAATACCCAAGTTCGAGCGACTTGCTTAAGTGTTCTATCCAGTCCCTAAGGATCTGACAGATACACCAGTAAAAGAACCGGATCAATCCGAAGACTGATCACTCCTACGATCGGATTTCTCCAAAAGTAAGTGTTCACTCGATTAGAACAAAGCCAACCGCAGTCGGACTTTGAGCTGTCTGGACCACCCTGTTCTTAAGCATTTGGGCCTTCGCTTTCCTCAGTCTTTCTCTTACAACGGCAAACTGAAGATCGAACACTGTTTAAACGCGCTCTCAATGCAATCACATGTATCACACCGGTACTACATCTGAACAGCTCTTTGATCAACAGAATACCCAAGTTCGAGCGACTTGCTTAAGTGTTCTATCCAGTCCCTAAGGATCTGACAGATACACCAGTAAAAGAACCGGATCAATCCGAAGACTGATCACTCCTACGATCGGATTTCTCCAAAAGTAAGTGTTCACTCGATTAGAACAAAGCCAACCGCAGTCGGACTTTGAGCTGTCTGGACCACCCTGTTCTTAAGCATTTGGGCCTTCGCTTTCCTCAGTCTTTCTCTTACAACGGCAAACTGAAGATCGAACACTGTTTAAACGCGCTCTCAATGCAATCACATGTATCACACCGGTACTACATCTGAACAGCTCTTTGATCAACAGAATACCCAAGTTCGAGCGACTTGCTTAAGTGTTCTATCCAGTCCCTAAGGATCTGACAGATACACCAGTAAAAGAACCGGATCAATCCGAAGACTGATCACTCCTACGATCGGATTTCTCCAAAAGTAAGTGTTCACTCGATTAGAACAAAGCCAACCGCAGTCGGACTTTGAGCTGTCTGGACCACCCTGTTCTTAAGCATTTGGGCCTTCGCTTTCCTCAGTCTTTCTCTTACAACGGCAAACTGAAGATCGAACACTGTTTAAACGCGCTCTCAATGCAATCACATGTATCACACCGGTACTACATCTGAACAGCTCTTTGATCAACAGAATACCCAAGTTCGAGCGACTTGCTTAAGTGTTCTATCCAGTCCCTAAGGATCTGACAGATACACCAGTAAAAGAACCGGATCAATCCGAAGACTGATCACTCCTACGATCGGATTTCTCCAAAAGTAAGTGTTCACTCGATTAGAACAAAGCCAACCGCAGTCGGACTTTGAGCTGTCTGGACCACCCTGTTCTTAAGCATTTGGGCCTTCGCTTTCCTCAGTCTTTCTCTTACAACGGCAAACTGAAGATCGAACACTGTTTAAACGCGCTCTCAATGCAATCACATGTATCACACCGGTACTACATCTGAACAGCTCTTTGATCAACAGAATACCCAAGTTCGAGCGACTTGCTTAAGTGTTCTATCCAGTCCCTAAGGATCTGACAGATACACCAGTAAAAGAACCGGATCAATCCGAAGACTGATCACTCCTACGATCGGATTTCTCCAAAAGTAAGTGTTCACTCGATTAGAACAAAGCCAACCGCAGTCGGACTTTGAGCTGTCTGGACCACCCTGTTCTTAAGCATTTGGGCCTTCGCTTTCCTCAGTCTTTCTCTTACAACGGCAAACTGAAGATCGAACACTGTTTAAACGCGCTCTCAATGCAATCACATGTATCACACCGGTACTACATCTGAACAGCTCTTTGATCAACAGAATACCCAAGTTCGAGCGACTTGCTTAAGTGTTCTATCCAGTCCCTAAGGATCTGACAGATACACCAGTAAAAGAACCGGATCAATCCGAAGACTGATCACTCCTACGATCGGATTTCTCCAAAAGTAAGTGTTCACTCGATTAGAACAAAGCCAACCGCAGTCGGACTTTGAGCTGTCTGGACCACCCTGTTCTTAAGCATTTGGGCCTTCGCTTTCCTCAGTCTTTCTCTTACAACGGCAAACTGAAGATCGAACACTGTTTAAACGCGCTCTCAATGCAATCACATGTATCACACCGGTACTACATCTGAACAGCTCTTTGATCAACAGAATACCCAAGTTTGAGTGACCTCCCATCATCAATGGGGGATTGCATTCCTATCTGACATCGGGGTCAACAGCATCAATATACTTGATACTGCCAATTTAAACCATTAAAGGCAATTTTCATGATGCAGATAGAGCAATTCAATCTACGCTTTAGGTCATCAATTGTAGCTTCGCATCCGCCTTCTCAGGCAGACGCTTGAAACCAGGGAACTGAACACACTGTTCCTCTCGTACTAAGTGTTACCCAAGCATAGATCACCCTGTTTTTGAGCGTTTGGGCCCTCGCATTTCTCAGTCTTACTCTTACGAAGGCAAACTGAAGATCGAACACTGTTTAAACGCTCTCTCAATGCAATCACATGTATCACACCGGTACTACATCTAAACAGCTCTTTGATCAACAGAATACCCAAGTTCGAGCGACCTCCCATCATCAATGGGGGATTGCATTCCTATCTGACATCGGGGTCAACAGCATCAATATACTTGATACTGCCAATTTAAACCATTAAAGGCAATTTTCATGATGCAGATAGAGCAATTCAATCTACGCTTTAGGTCATCAATTGTAGCTTCGCATCCGCCTTCTCAGGCAGACGCTTGAAACCAGGGAACTGAACACACTGTTCCTCTCGTACTAAGTGTGATTACCCAAGCATAGATCACCCTGTTCTTAAGCATTCGGGCCTTCGCTTTCCTCAGTCTTTCTCTAACGAAAGCAAACTGAAAATCGTACACTGTTTAAACGACCATCAAACAAGCTTATCTAGGAGAAGTTACTCCTAAGCTACCATCTAAACAGCTTTTTGATCAACAGAATACCCAAGTTTGAGCGACTTCCTTTTGGCGTCAACAATGACGAGGCATTTGGCTACCTGCTTTTGGCGTCAACAATGACGAGGCATTTGGCTACCTGCTTTTGGCGTCAAAAATGACGAGGCATTTGGCTACCTGCTTTTGGCGTCAAAAATGACGAGGCATTTGGCTACCTGATTTTGGCGTCAACAA
The DNA here is from genome assembly GCF_963678635.1 of Symsagittifera roscoffensis. Lineage (NCBI taxonomy): Eukaryota > Metazoa > Xenacoelomorpha > Acoela > Convolutidae > Symsagittifera > Symsagittifera roscoffensis. Next base: position 77,450 of record NW_026970756.1, on the reverse strand, counting down.
TGACGAGACATTTGGCTACCTTCTCTCTTGCTATAATGCACCACTGACTCTCACTTGCTATCATCCACACCGAGCAAGCTACTTTGACTGGGAGCCCATCCCCAGTCTCAAGCTATCATGCACCACCGTTTTTCTTGCTAATGCACCACCATCATACTAAGGATCACCAACAAGGATCACCTTGAGTTAACCTAACTTGCATCAGGTCAACTCTCTTTGAATTATCTTTCGGGAATCTAAGGTGATCCATTAAGGACTACCTTGAGCCAATCTAACCTTAGCTAGACCAACTCTTAGATGAACCATGAAGGAACATCATGCTATCATGCACCACCGACTCTTCCTTGCTATTATCAACCACCGAGCAAGCTACTTTAACTGGGAGCCAATCCCCAGTCTCATGCACCACCGTCTCTCTTACTCACATGCACCACCGACTCTTCCTTGCTATTATCAACCACCGAGCAAGCTACTTTAACTGGGAGCCAATCCCCAGTCTCATGCACCACCGTCTCTCTTACTCTCATGCACCACCGACTCTTTCTTGCTATCATCAACCACCGAGCAAGCTACTTTGACTGGGAGCCAATCCCCAGTCTCATGCACCACCGTCTCTCTTACACTCATGCACCACCGACTCTTTCTTGATTATGCACCACCACCTTTCAGCAAAATCTCCAAAAAGATCTACTGCGTACCGGGTCATATTTAATGAGCTGACCGGCTCTTCGCTCAAACAGTGGCATTAGTCACTGATCCTTCCGCAGGTTCCCCTACGGAAACCTTGTTACGACTTTTACTTCCTCTAGACAATTAAGCTCGATCCGCTTCCACCTATTGCCAGGACCGAAGTCTCAGCGACGGGCTTCCGCAATTCTTGCTTAAACATCCAATCAGTAGTAGCGACGGGCGGTGTGTACAAAGGGCAGGGACGTAATCCCCAGTAGTTGTTGACTACCGAGTACTAGGAATTCCTGGTTCACGAATGCAAGTTACAACATTCGATCCCCTTCACGCTCATGAATTTTAGGTGATTACCCGGACCATATAGGCCAAGGTTATCCCTCAATTTAAATTCACCAGTGTAGCGCGCGTGCAGTCCAGGACATCTAAGGGCATCACAGACCTGTTATAGCCTCACTTCACTTGTGCTATTTAATTGCACATAGTACCTCTAAGAAGTAACCAATACTCTAACGAGAATGGCACTATTTAGATGATCAAGATCTCGTTCGTTATCGGAATTAACCAGACAGATCACTCCACTAACTAAGAACGGCCATGCACCACCGCCCATATAATCATGAAAGATCATCAATCTGTCAATCCTTAAGATGTCTGGACCTGGTGAGATTTCCCGTGTTGAGTCAAATTAAGCCGCAGGCTCCACTCCTGGTGGTGCCCTTCCGTCAATTCCTTTAAGTTTCGATTTTGCAACCATACTTCCCCCGGAACCAATAAACTTTGGTTTCCCGGTTAATTTCTTGCCAAGTCAGAAGAGACTTTGACAAATCGTAAGTTGGTATAGTTTATGGTTAGAATTACGAGGGTATCTAATCCTCTTCAATACTCTAACTTTCGTTCTTGATTAATGAAAACATTCTTGGCAATTTCACCTCTAACGTAGCAATACAAATGCCCCCGGCTGTTCCTTTCAATCATTACCGCACTTTAGCCACCGGCATCAGTAAAACGCGGGTCATTCTCCATTATTCCATGCTTGATTATTCAATCCCAAAGGATGCTTTGAACACTCTAATTTTCTCAAAGTGAAAACACCGTTTCCACACCTCGTCACATTTAAGTGCAAGGTATTTCTTCGATGCGAAGGATGAGCGTAACGAGTGGAAAGCGTTAACTAACCACCATGTTACCGTTATACTCAAACAGATCCAACTATGAGCTTTTTAAACGCAGCAACTTTTGCATACGCTTGTAGAGGCTGGTATTACCGCGGCTGCTGGCACCAGACTTGCCCTCTACTCGATCATCAAAGGAGCTTTTGCATCCTTTCCATTCTGATTACAAACCATTAAGGCTCATATCATTATTTCTCGTCACTACCTCCTCGTGCGGAGAGTGGGTAATTTGCGTGCCTGCTGCCTTCCTTGGATGTGGTAGCCGTTTCTAAGGCTCCCTCTCCGGAATCGAACCCTGATTCCCCGTTAGCCGTCACAACCATGGTAGTCCGTTACACTACCATCATAGGTTGATAGCTCAGAAATTCGGAAGCTGCGTCCCCCGGCCTAAGCCATCTGGGATCTTTCAGTTACTTTGGATTCATCCGGTATGCGCCCGTACTTAGCAGGTCGCTCGGTGAATTCTTGTAAAAGTTCGCGACCGGAGTCACGCAATCTGCATGCATTAGCTGCAGGGTTACCGCAGTTATTCATCTGACAGGTAACTCAACTTTTAGATAGTAACTGATTTAATGAGCCATTCGCGGTTTCACTTTTGCAAGTTTCACTTACACATGCATGGCTTAGTCTTTCAGACAAGCATATGGCAACTGACAGGATCAATCAGTTTAAAGTACTTCGGAAGCTAGCTTTTTCAAACCGAACCCTGATTTGCAAGCTGCTACCTTTCCAGAAAGGCACACTAAGGTCAACCTTTCCCACGCACAAACTACTACTATCAGCATTTTAAACCTTCACGAGCTAAAGAAGTCTTGGACTCTAGAGGACTTAGGAAAGGCCGTCCTCTGACTAACTCAGTTAAACAGCATAGTTGTGCACCATTGGTACTGATACGGTAAACCATATCCAACTACACCTATAAGTAAGTCTTTCCTGGGGCACCAAGTCCAGGCTTATGCAAGCGCCACCAAGCACGTTTCTTTGAGACCAAGACGACTTCATCTCGACAGCTCACTTAGTTAAACAGCACGGTTGTTGCACCTCTGGTGCTGATACGGCTAACCATATCCAACCATACCTATAAGCAAGCTACTTTGACTGGGGCACCAAGTTCAGTCTCATGCAAGAGCCATCAAGCATGATTAGAACCTTCACGAGCTAAAGCAATCTTGGACTCTAGAGGACTTAGGAAACGCCGTCCTCTGACTAACTCAGTTAAACAGCATAGTTGTGCACCATTGGTACTGATACGGTAAACCATATCCAACTACACCTATAAGTAAGTCTTTCCTGGGGCACCAAGTCCAGGCTTATGCAAGCGCCACCAAGCACGTTTCTTTGAGACCAAGACGACTTCAACTCGACAGCTCACTTAGTTAAACAGCACGGTTGTTGCACCTCTGGTGCTGATACGGCTAACCATATCCAACCATACCTATAAGCAAGCTACTTTGACTGGGGCACCAAGTCCAGTCTCATGCAAGAGCCACCAAGCATGATTTGGTTTACACCGGTTCATAGTTATGCGCAGTACTTAGAAGCACCTTAGCTAAAGCCAATCCTTCTTTTCACAAACAGCTCAACGACTGATTGCTTCAATTTCAAGCTTTTCTTAGCCTTCTCGAGAAGAGACTTTGCTCAACTACACAAAGCCTTTAAGGCAGTTTTGGTTCTGCTTTCTAGTTATAAACTATCTGACCTTCGTTCTTTTCGAACCTTGGATGGTTCTCCTTACTGAGGCGAAATCGAGCGATGATACTTTACCAGTGGTCAAGTCTCATCAAATTACGCCTTTCTGATACGCTTTTGAGGTTAGGAAGTAAAAAAAAAATTTTCAAAAATTTTGAAATTTTTCAAAATTTTTTTGAAAATTCTCGCTACTACCCTCCCCCTATAATACACAGAAATCTCCTAAATGAGTATTTCTGGGGAAAAATTTTTTTTTTCAAATGCTCACCATTTGCTCAATTTTTGCTCAAAATAACTTTTGAAAACACGCCCGGAAAGCCCTGCCCATGTACTTTCCAACGCTTTTTACCCGAAGTGAATCGCACAATTTTTTGTTGACCAAAAATGCAAGAGACTGAAGTGAATTTTTTTTTTTTTTTTGAAAAAATAGCAAAAGTCAATTTTTAACTCGAGCTGGAACCTAAACTAATTTTAGTTAAAAAAATTGTAATATACCATTAGAAAGCTATGCTCAAGGGCTTTCCAGCGGTTATAATTATATTAAAATTGAACAATTTTTTGTTGCCCGAAATTTCATTCTTCTAAACTTCGTCACTTTTTGAGCTCAAAATTGCAGTTCAGCCAAAGCGCTATAACTTTTACACCACTGGTCCGATTGGACTGAGCTTTCTACACCAACTAGCCCTCACACAGAGCTCTCTACGCTAAAATTGAAAGTTAGCTGTGCGAGCACTCCTTCATGCCTAAACAGCTGTTTTTCTGCAATTTCGAGCTGAAAAATCGAATTACAGAGTTTACGGCTCGGGTCATAACTTTTGAACCACTGGTCGCACAGCTCCCATCTTTTTCATGCAGCTGACCATCAAGCATATCTAACTTCGCTAAAATTAAAAGTGAGCTGTGCGAGCACTCTTTCAAGCTCAAACAAGCGTTTTAGAGCCCTGAGACCCCCATTTTTCAGCTCAAAATAGGGGTCTTCCGCTTCGATCAGTCGCTCCTGCAGCTCAACCAAGGGTCGCGCAAGCTCATCTAAGGTGGTTCTAAGACCTATTTTTCACGAGGAAGCGAATGGGCCTATCCCGGAAGCTCTACGAGCAAGCTTTGTTAACTTTCAAGCCAACTGAAGCAACTTCGTCAGTTTTGGACCTCATTTTGAGCTTGTTTACGGCTCGGGTCATAACTTTTGAACCACTGGTCGCACAGCTCCCATCTTTTTCATGCAGCTGACCATCAAGCATATCTAACTTCGCTAAAATTGAAAGTGAGCTGTGCGAGCACTCCTTCAAGCTCAAACAAGCGTTTTAGAGCCCTGAGACCCCCATTTTTCAGCTCAAAATAGGGGTCTTCCGCTTCGATCAGTCGCTCCTGCAGCTCAACCAAGGGTCGCGCAAGCTCATCTAAGGTGGTTCTAAGACCTATTTTTCACGAGGAAGCGAATGGGCCTATCCCGGAAGCTCTACGAGCAAGCTTTGTTAACTTTCAAGCCAACTGAAGCAACTTCGTCAGTTTTGGACCTCATTTTGAGCTTGTTTACGGCTCGGGTCATAACTTTTGAACCACTGGTCGCACAGCTCCCATCTTTTTCATGCAGCTGACCATCAAGCATATCTAACTTCGCTAAAATTAAAAGTGAGCTGTGCGAGCACTCCTTCAAGCTCAAACAAGCGTTTTAGAGCCCTGAGACCCCCATTTTTCAGCTCAAAATAGGGGTCTTCCGCTTCGATCAGTCGCTCCTGCAGCTCAACCAAGGGTCGCGCAAGCTCATCTAAGGTGGTTCTAAGACCTATTTTTCACGAGGAAGCGAATGGGCCTATCCCGGAAGCTCTACGAGCAAGCTTTGTTAACTTTCAAGCCAACTGAAGCAACTTCGTCAGTTTTGGACCTCATTTTGAGCTTGTTTACGGCTCGGGTCATAACTTTTGAACCACTGGTCGCACAGCTCCCATCTTTTTCATGCAGCTGACCATCAAGCATATCTAACTTCGCTAAAATTGAAAGTGAGCTGTGCGAGCACTCCTTCAAGCTCAAACAAGCGTTTTAGAGCCCTGAGACCCCCATTTTTCAGCTCAAAATAGGGGTCTTCCGCTTCGATCAGTCGCTCCTGCAGCTCAACCAAGGGTCGCGCAAGCTCATCTAAGGTGGTTCTAAGACCTATTTTTCACGAGGAAGCGAATGGGCTTATCGCGGAAGCTCTACGAGCAAGCTTTGTTAACTTTCAAGCCAACTGAAGCAACTTCGTCAGTTTTGGACCTCATTTTGAGCTTGTTTACGGCTCGGGTCATAACTTTTGAACCACTGGTCGCACAGCTCCCATCTTTTTCATGCAGCTGACCATCAAGCATATCTAACTTCGCTAAAATTGAAAGTGAGCTGTGCGAGCACTCCTTCAAGCTCAAACAAGCGTTTTAGAGCCCTGAGACCCCCATTTTCAGCTCAAAATAGGGGTCTTCCGCTTCGATCAGTCGCTCCTGCAGCTCAACCAAGGGTCGCGCAAGCTCATCTAAGGTGGTTCTAAGACCTATTTTTCACGAGGAAGCGAATGGGCCTATCCCGGAAGCTCTACGAGCAAGCTTTGTTAACTTTCAAGCCAACTGAAGCAACTTCGTCAGTTTTGGACCTCATTTTGAGCTTGTTTACGGCTCGGGTCATAACTTTTGAACCACTGGTCGCACAGCTCCCATCTTTTTCATGCAGCTGACCATCAAGCATATCTAACTTCGCTAAAATTAAAAGTGAGCTGTGCGAGCACTCTTTCAAGCTCAAACAAGCGTTTTAGAGCCCTGAGACCCCCATTTTTCAGCTCAAAATAGGGGTCTTCCGCTTCGATCAGTCGCTCCTGCAGCTCAACCAAGGGTCGCGCAAGCTCATCTAAGGTGGTTCTAAGACCTATTTTTCACGAGGAAGCGAATGGGCCTATCCCGGAAGCTCTACGAGCAAGCTTTGTTATTTTTCAAGCCAACTGAAGCAACTTCGTCAGTTTTGGACCTCATTTTGAGCTTGTTTACGGCTCGGGTCATAACTTTTGAACCACTGGTCGCACAGCTCCCATCTTTTTCATGCAGCTGACCATCAAGCATATCTAACTTCGCTAAAATTGAAAGTGAGCTGTGCGAGCACTCCTTCAAGCTCAAACAAGCGTTTTAGAGCCCTGAGACCCCCATTTTTCAGCTCAAAATAGGGGTCTTCCGCTTCGATCAGTCGCTCCTGCAGCTCAACCAAGGGTCGCGCAAGCTCATCTAAGGTGGTTCTAAGACCTATTTTTCACGAGGAAGCGAATGGGCCTATCCCGGAAGCTCTACGAGCAAGCTTTGTTAACTTTCAAGCCAACTGAAGCAACTTCGTCAGTTTTGGACCTCATTTTGAGCTTGTTTACGGCTCGGGTCATAACTTTTGAACCACTGGCCGCACAGCTCCCATCTTTTTCATGCAGCTGACCATCAAGCATATCTAACTTCGCTAAAATTGAAAGTGAGCTGTGCGAGCACTCCTTCAAGCTCAAACAAGCGTTTTAGAGCCCTGAGACCCCCATTTTTCAGCTCAAAATAGGGGTCTTCCGCTTCGATCAGTCGCTCCTGCAGCTCAACCAAGGGTCGCGCAAGCTCATCTAAGGTGGTTCTAAGACTTATTTTTCACGAGGAAGCGAATGGGCTTATCCCGGAAGCTCTACGAGCAAGCTTTGTTAACTTTCAAGCCAACTGAAGCAACTTCGTCAGTTTTGGACCTCATTTTGAGCTTGTTTACGGCTCGGGTCATAACTTTTGAACCACTGGTCGCACAGCTCCCATCTTTTTCATGCAGCTGACCATCAAGCATATCTAACTTCGCTAAAATTGAAAGTGAGCTGTGCGAGCACTCCTTCAAGCTCAAACAAGCGTTTTAGAGCCCTGAGACCCCCATTTTTCAGCTCAAAATAGGGGTCTTCCGCTTCGATCAGTCGCTCCTGCAGCTCAACCAAGGGTCGCGCAAGCTCATCTAAGGTGGTTCTAAGACCTATTTTTCACGAGGAAGCGAATGGGCCTATCCCGGAAGCTCTACGAGCAAGCTTTGTTAACTTTCAAGCCAACTGAAGCAACTTCGTCAGTTTTGGACCTCATTTTGAGCTTGTTTACGGCTCGGGTCATAACTTTTGAACCACTGGTCGCACAGCTCCCATCTTTTTCATGCAGCTGACCATCAAGCATATCTAACTTCGCTAAAATTGAAAGTGAGCTGTGCGAGCACTCCTTCAAGCTCAAACAAGCGTTTTAGAGCCCTGAGACCCCCATTTTTCAGCTCAAAATAGGGGTCTTCCGCTTCGATCAGTCGCTCCTGCAGCTCAACCAAGGGTCGCGCAAGCTCATCTAAGGTGGTTCTAAGACCTATTTTTCACGAGGAAGCGAATGGGATTATCCCGGAAGCTCTACGAGCAAGCTTTGTTAACTTTCAAGCCAACTGAAGCAACTTCGTCAGTTTTGGACCTCATTTTGAGCTTGTTTACGGCTCGGGTCATAACTTTTGAACCACTGGTCGCACAGCTCCCATCTTTTTCATGCAGCTGACCATCAAGCATATCTAACTTCGCTAAAATTGAAAGTGAGCTGTGCGAGCACTCCTTCAAGCTCAAACAAGCGTTTTAGAGCCCTGAGACCCCCATTTTTCAGCTCAAAATAGGGGTCTTCCGCTTCGATCAGTCGCTCCTGCAGCTCAACCAAGGGTCGCGCAAGCTCATCTAAGGTGGTTCTAAGACCTATTTTTCACGAGGAAGCGAATGGGCTTATCCCGGAAGCTCTACGAGCAAGCTTTGTTAACTTTCAAGCCAACTGAAGCAACTTCGTCAGTTTTGGACCTCATTTTGAGCTTGTTTACGGCTCGGGTCATAACTTTTGAACCACTGGTCGCACAGCTCCCATCTTTTTCATGCAGCTGACCATCAAGCATATCTAACTTCGCTAAAATTGAAAGTGAGCTGTGCGAGCACTCCTTCAAGCTCAAACAAGCGTTTTAGAGCCCTGAGACCCCCATTTTTCAGCTCAAAATAGGGGTCTTCCGCTTCGATCAGTCGCTCCTGCAGCTCAACCAAGGGTCGCGCAAGCTCATCTAAGGTGGTTCTAAGACCTATTTTTCACGAGGAAGCGAATGGGCCTATCCCGGAAGCTCTACGAGCAAGCTTTGTTAACTTTCAAGCCAACTGAAGCAACTTCGTCAGTTTTGGACCTCATTTTGAGCTTGTTTACGGCTCGGGTCATAACTTTTGAACCACTGGTCGCACAGCTCCCATCTTTTTCATGCAGCTGACCATCAAGCATATCTAACTTCGCTAAAATTAAAAGTGAGCTGTGCGAGCACTCCTTCAAGCTCAAACAAGCGTTTTAGAGCCCTGAGACCCCCATTTTTCAGCTCAAAATAGGGGTCTTCCGCTTCGATCAGTCGCTCCTGCAGCTCAACCAAGGGTCGCGCAAGCTCATCTAAGGTGGTTCTAAGACCTATTTTTCACGAGGAAGCGAATGGGCCTATCCCGGAAGCTCTACGAGCAAGCTTTGTTAACTTTCAAGCCAACTGAAGCAACTTCGTCAGTTTTGGACCTCATTTTGAGCTTGTTTACGGCTCGGGTCATAACTTTTGAACCACTAGTCGCACAGCTCCCATCTTTTTCATGCAGCTGACCATCAAGCATATTGACAAAATTTGACTCCTAAATGAGTATTACTGGCACAAAAGAGTTAAAAAAAAAAAAAAAAAAAAAAAAAGCTAGGTGTAGTAACATTGTTACTGGTGCTTATTCAATCTTTTCTTCCTTCTCTTCACTGGTTCATCTCTTTAACACTGCCCAGCTTTTAGCTCGTGAAAGAGCTCAGACCGACTGCTACTGCTGATAGTTAACTCCTAAAGCAGTTCTTCTAGGTACTAGCGTTAGTTAGTACCTACTTGCTTTCTGATCGGTCAGTGTCTTTAATTGGAATGAAGACCAGGCAGAAGTAGGCCTCCGAGCATCCTGGTGCTCTCCCAGTTTCTGACGTTGGGACTTCGCTGAAATTCGTTTACTTGCTACTTAACCGTCTTTCGGCTATCTTTCGGGTACTTGCTACTTTTACTTGACCGTACATCGTCACCGCCTTGAGTCAAGCTAACTTACTTAACTTAACTAAGTTAACTTGACTGAGATGGACCATCTATCAAAGGATCACCAAGAAGGATCACCTTGAGTCAACCTAACTTGCATCAGGTTAACTCTCTTTAAACCATCTTTCGGGAATCTAAGGTGATCCATTACGGACTACCTTGAGCTAATCTAACCTTAGTTAGATCAACTCTAGATGGACCATCTTAGATGGACCATCTATCAAAGGATCACCAAGAAGGATCACCTTGAGTCAACCTAACTTGCATCAGGTTAACTCTCTTTAAACCATCTTTCGGGAATCT
>NW_026970756.1:37500-62500 GCF_963678635.1 Symsagittifera roscoffensis | reverse complement strand
GCTATTTTCCAATAGACATCCAGTCAAGTCAACAAGCCAGGCAGCAAACCATACCGGACACCGAGGAGTGTTACCACTCCTCTTCCCGATGAGCTTTTCCCTGTTCATTCGCCATTACTAAGGGATTCTCGGTTGATTTCTTTTCCTCCCCTTACTGATATGCTTAAGTTCAGGGGGTTCTCTCGTCCAAATCAGGTTACGATTTAAAGGCACTCAAGCATCCATAAAACTACCGAAGTAGTAATGTGCAGGAGTTTATCACTCTAGCTTAGGCAAACTGAAGATCGAACACTGTTTAAACGCGCTCTCAATGCAATCACATGTATCACACCGGTACTACATCTGAACAGCTCTTTGATCAACAGAATACCCAAGTTTGAGCGACTTGATTTAAGTGTTCTAACCAATCCCGAAGGATCTCGTAGATACACCAGCAAAAGAACGGACCAATCCGAAGACAGATCGCTCTTACCCTCAGATTTCTCCAAAAGTAAGCGTTCAATCGATTTCAAATAACCCTGATTCGGACGCGATCAACAGCCGAAGCTGAGACCGCCTTTTGCGTTAGAGAGGTCAGTAAACAAATCTTGCGATTCTTACTGAATTAACACATATAGCTGTGCTCCTCCTCGTAAAGCGAGCCTAGTGATCCCCCGTTGAAGGTTGTTTTTCGACCATCTAGCACTGGTTTGATTTAGAACAAAGCCAACCGCAGTCGGACTTTGAGCTGTCTCGACCACCCTGTTTTTTTAGCATTTGGGCCTTCGCTTTCCTCAGTCTTTCTCTTACAACGGCAAACTGAAGATCGAACACTGTTTAAACGCGCTCTCAATGCAATCACATGTATCACACCGGTACTACATCTGAACAGCTCTTTGATCAACAGAATACCCAAGTTCGAGCGACTTGCTTAAGTGTTCTATCCAGTCCCTAAGGATCTGACAGATACACCAGTAAAAGAACCGGATCAATCCCAAGACTGATCACTCCTACGATCGGATTTCTCCAAAAGTAAGTGTTCACTCGATTAGAACAAAGCCAACCGCAGTCGGACTTTGAGCTGTCTGGACCACCCTGTTCTTAAGCATTTGGGCCTTCGCTTTCCTCAGTCTTTCTCTTACAACGGCAAACTGAAGATCGAACACTGTTTAAACGCGCTCTCAATGCAATCACATGTATCACACCGGTACTACATCTGAACAGCTCTTTGATCAACAGAATACCCAAGTTCGAGCGACTTGCTTAAGTGTTCTATCCAGTCCCTAAGGATCTGACAGATACACCAGTAAAAGAACCGGATCAATCCGAAGACTGATCACTCCTACGATCGGATTTCTCCAAAAGTAAGTGTTCACTCGATTAGAACAAAGCCAACCGCAGTCGGACTTTGAGCTGTCTGGACCACCCTGTTCTTAAGCATTTGGGCCTTCGCTTTCCTCAGTCTTTCTCTTACAACGGCAAACTGAAGATCGAACACTGTTTAAACGCGCTCTCAATGCAATCACATGTATCACACCGGTACTACATCTGAACAGCTCTTTGATCAACAGAATACCCAAGTTCGAGCGACTTGCTTAAGTGTTCTATCCAGTCCCTAAGGATCTGACAGATACACCAGTAAAAGAACCGGATCAATCCGAAGACTGATCACTCCTACGATCGGATTTCTCCAAAAGTAAGTGTTCACTCGATTAGAACAAAGCCAACCGCAGTCGGACTTTGAGCTGTCTGGACCACCCTGTTCTTAAGCATTTGGGCCTTCGCTTTCCTCAGTCTTTCTCTTACAACGGCAAACTGAAGATCGAACACTGTTTAAACGCGCTCTCAATGCAATCACATGTATCACACCGGTACTACATCTGAACAGCTCTTTGATCAACAGAATACCCAAGTTTGAGTGACCTCCCATCATCAATGGGGGATTGCATTCCTATCTGACATCGGGGTCAACAGCATCAATATACTTGATACTGCCAATTTAAACCATTAAAGGCAATTTTCATGATGCAGATAGAGCAATTCAATCTACGCTTTAGGTCATCAATTGTAGCTTCGCATCCGCCTTCTCAGGCAGACGCTTGAAACCAGGGAACTGAACACACTGTTCCTCTCGTACTAAGTGTTACCCAAGCATAGATCACCCTGTTTTTGAGCGTTTGGGCCCTCGCATTTCTCAGTCTTACTCTTACGAAGGCAAACTGAAGATCGAACACTGTTTAAACGCTCTCTCAATGCAATCACATGTATCACACCGGTACTACATCTAAACAGCTCTTTGATCAACAGAATACCCAAGTTCGAGCGACCTCCCATCATCAATGGGGGATTGCATTCCTATCTGACATCGGGGTCAACAGCATCAATATACTTGATACTGCCAATTTAAACCATTAAAGGCAATTTTCATGATGCAGATAGAGCAATTCAATCTACGCTTTAGGTCATCAATTGTAGCTTCGCATCCGCCTTCTCAGGCAGACGCTTGAAACCAGGGAACTGAACACACTGTTCCTCTCGTACTAAGTGTGATTACCCAAGCATAGATCACCCTGTTCTTAAGCATTCGGGCCTTCGCTTTCCTCAGTCTTTCTCTAACGAAAGCAAACTGAAAATCGTACACTGTTTAAACGACCATCAAACAAGCTTATCTAGGAGAAGTTACTCCTAAGCTACCATCTAAACAGCTTTTTGATCAACAGAATACCCAAGTTTGAGCGACTTCCTTTTGGCGTCAACAATGACGAGGCATTTGGCTACCTGCTTTTGGCGTCAACAATGACGAGGCATTTGGCTACCTGCTTTTGGCGTCAAAAATGACGAGGCATTTGGCTACCTGCTTTTGGCGTCAAAAATGACGAGGCATTTGGCTACCTGATTTTGGCGTCAACAATGACGAGACATTTGGCTACCTTCTCTCTTGCTATAATGCACCACTGACTCTCACTTGCTATCATCCACACCGAGCAAGCTACTTTGACTGGGAGCCCATCCCCAGTCTCAAGCTATCATGCACCACCGTTTTTCTTGCTAATGCACCACCATCATACTAAGGATCACCAACAAGGATCACCTTGAGTTAACCTAACTTGCATCAGGTCAACTCTCTTTGAATTATCTTTCGGGAATCTAAGGTGATCCATTAAGGACTACCTTGAGCCAATCTAACCTTAGCTAGACCAACTCTTAGATGAACCATGAAGGAAAATCATGCTATCATGCACCACCGACTCTTCCTTGCTATTATCAACCACCGAGCAAGCTACTTTAACTGGGAGCCAATCCCCAGTCTCATGCACCACCGTCTCTCTTACTCACATGCACCACCGACTCTTCCTTGCTATTATCAACCACCGAGTAAGCTACTTTAACTGGGAGCCAATCCCCAGTCTCATGCACCACCGTCTCTCTTACTCTCATGCACCACCGACTCTTTCTTGCTATCATCAACCACCGAGCAAGCTACTTTGACTGGGAGCCAATCCCCAGTCTCATGCACCACCGTCTCTCTTACACTCATGCACCACCGACTCTTTCTTGATTATGCACCACCACCTTTCAGCAAAATCTCCAAAAAGATCTACTGCGTACCGGGTCATATTTAATGAGCTGACCGGCTCTTCGCTCAAACAGTGGCATTAGTCACTGATCCTTCCGCAGGTTCCCCTACGGAAACCTTGTTACGACTTTTACTTCCTCTAGACAATTAAGCTCGATCCGCTTCCACCTATTGCCAGGACCGAAGTCTCAGCGACGGGCTTCCGCAATTCTTGCTTAAACATCTAATCAGTAGTAGCGACGGGCGGTGTGTACAAAGGGCAGGGACGTAATCCCCAGTAGTTGTTGACTACCGAGTACTAGGAATTCCTGGTTCACGAATGCAAGTTACAACATTCGATCCCCTTCACGCTCATGAATTTTAGGTGATTACCCGGACCATATAGGCCAAGGTTATCCCTCAATTTAAATTCACCAGTGTAGCGCGCGTGCAGTCCAGGACATCTAAGGGCATCACAGACCTGTTATAGCCTCACTTCACTTGTGCTATTTAATTGCACATAGTACCTCTAAGAAGTAACCAATACTCTAACGAGAATGGCACTATTTAGATGATCAAGATCTCGTTCGTTATCGGAATTAACCAGACAGATCACTCCACTAACTAAGAACGGCCATGCACCACCGCCCATATAATCATGAAAGATCATCAATCTGTCAATCCTTAAGATGTCTGGACCTGGTGAGATTTCCCGTGTTGAGTCAAATTAAGCCGCAGGCTCCACTCCTGGTGGTGCCCTTCCGTCAATTCCTTTAAGTTTCGATTTTGCAACCATACTTCCCCCGGAACCAATAAACTTTGGTTTCCCGGTTAATTTCTTGCCAAGTCAGAAGAGACTTTGACAAATCGTAAGTTGGTATAGTTTATGGTTAGAATTACGAGGGTATCTAATCCTCTTCAATACTCTAACTTTCGTTCTTGATTAATGAAAACATTCTTGGCAAATGCTTTCGCAGTAGTTTGTCTTGCCACGATCCAAGAATTTCACCTCTAACGTAGCAATACAAATGCCCCCGGCTGTTCCTTTCAATCATTACCGCACTTTAGCCACCGGCATCAGTAAAACGCGGGTCATTCTCCATTATTCCATGCTTGATTATTCAATCCCAAAGGATGCTTTGAACACTCTAATTTTCTCAAAGTGAAAACACCGTTTCCACACCTCGTCACATTTAAGTGCAAGGTATTTCTTCGATGCGAAGGATGAGCGTAACGAGTGGAAAGCGTTAACTAACCACCATGTTACCGTTATACTCAAACAGATCCAACTATGAGCTTTTTAAACGCAGCAACTTTTGCATACGCTTGTAGAGGCTGGTATTACCGCGGCTGCTGGCACCAGACTTGCCCTCTACTCGATCATCAAAGGAGCTTTTGCATCCTTTCCATTCTGATTACAAACCATTAAGGCTCATATCATTATTTCTCGTCACTACCTCCTCGTGCGGAGAGTGGGTAATTTGCGTGCCTGCTGCCTTCCTTGGATGTGGTAGCCGTTTCTAAGGCTCCCTCTCCGGAATCGAACCCTGATTCCCCGTTAGCCGTCACAACCATGGTAGTCCGTTACACTACCATCATAGGTTGATAGCTCAGAAATTCGGAAGCTGCGTCCCCCGGCCTAAGCCATCTGGGATCTTTCAGTTACTTTGGATTCATCCGGTATGCGCCCGTACTTAGCAGGTCGCTCGGTGAATTCTTGTAAAAGTTCGCGACCGGAGTCACGCAATCTGCATGCATTAGCTGCAGGGTTACCGCAGTTATTCATCTGACAGGTAACTCAACTTTTAGATAGTAACTGATTTAATGAGCCATTCGCGGTTTCACTTTTGCAAGTTTCACTTACACATGCATGGCTTAGTCTTTCAGACAAGCATATGGCAACTGACAGGATCAATCAGTTTAAAGTACTTCGGAAGCTAGCTTTTTCAAACCGAACCCTGATTTGCAAGCTGCTACCTTTCCAGAAAGGCACACTAAGGTCAACCTTTCCCACGCACAAACTACTACTATCAGCATTTTAAACCTTCACGAGCTAAAGAAGTCTTGGACTCTAGAGGACTTAGGAAAGGCCGTCCTCTGACTAACTCAGTTAAACAGCATAGTTGTGCACCATTGGTACTGATACGGTAAACCATATCCAACTACACCTATAAGTAAGTCTTTCCTGGGGCACCAAGTCCAGGCTTATGCAAGCGCCACCAAGCACGTTTCTTTGAGACCAAGACGACTTCATCTCGACAGCTCACTTAGTTAAACAGCACGGTTGTTGCACCTCTGGTGCTGATACGGCTAACCATATCCAACCATACCTATAAGCAAGCTACTTTGACTGGGGCACCAAGTTCAGTCTCATGCAAGAGCCATCAAGCATGATTAGAACCTTCACGAGCTAAAGCAATCTTAGACTCTAGAGGACTTAGGAAACGCCGTCCTCTGACTAACTCAGTTAAACAGCATAGTTGTGCACCATTGGTACTGATACGGTAAACCATATCCAACTACACCTATAAGTAAGTCTTTCCTGGGGCACCAAGTCCAGGCTTATGCAAGCGCCACCAAGCACGTTTCTTTGAGACCAAGACGACTTCAACTCGACAGCTCACTTAGTTAAACAGCACGGTTGTTGCACCTCTGGTGCTGATACGGCTAACCATATCCAACCATACCTATAAGCAAGCTACTTTGACTGGGGCACCAAGTCCAGTCTCATGCAAGAGCCACCAAGCATGATTTGGTTTACACCGGTTCATAGTTATGCGCAGTACTTAGAAGCACCTTAGCTAAAGCCAATCCTTCTTTTCACAAACAGCTCAACGACTGATTGCTTCAATTTCAAGCTTTTCTTAGCCTTCTCGAGAAGAGACTTTGCTCAACTACACAAAGCCTTTAAGGCAGTTTTGGTTCTGCTTTCTAGTTATAAACTATCTGACCTTCGTTCTTTTCGAACCTTGGATGGTTCTCCTTACTGAGGCGAAATCGAGCGATGATACTTTACCAGTGGTCAAGTCTCATCAAATTACGCCTTTCTGATACGCTTTTGAGGTTAGGAAGTAAAAAAAAAATTTTCAAAAATTTTGAAATTTTTCAAAATTTTTTTGAAAATTCTCGCTACTACCCTCCCCCTATAATACACAGAAATCTCCTAAATGAGTATTTCTGGGGAAAAATTTTTTTTTTTCAAATGCTCACCATTTGCTCAATTTTTGCTCAAAATAACTTTTGAAAACACGCCCGGAAAGCCCTGCCTATGTACTTTCCAACGCTTTTTACCCGAAGTGAATCGCACAATTTTTTGTTGACCAAAAATGCAAGAGACTGAAGTGAATTTTTTTTTTTTTTTTGAAAAAATAGCAAAAGTCAATTTTTAACTCGAGCTGGAACCTAAACTAATTTTAGTAAAAAAAATTGTAATATACCATTAGAAAGCTATGCTCAAGGGCTTTCCAGCGGTTATAATTATATTAAAATTGAACAATTTTTTGTTGCCCGAAATTTCATTCTTCTAAACTTCGTCACTTTTTGAGCTCAAAATTGCAGTTCAGCCAAAGCGCTATAACTTTTACACCACTGGTCCGATTGGACTGAGCTTTCTACACCAACTAGCCCTCACACAGAGCTCTCTACGCTAAAATTGAAAGTTAGCTGTGCGAGCACTCCTTCATGCCTAAACAGCTGTTTTTCTGCAATTTCGAGCTGAAAAATCGAATTACAGAGTTTACGGCTCGGGTCATAACTTTTGAACCACTGGTCGCACAGCTCCCATCTTTTTCATGCAGCTGACCATCAAGCATATCTAACTTCGCTAAAATTAAAAGTGAGCTGTGCGAGCACTCTTTCAAGCTCAAACAAGCGTTTTAGAGCCCTGAGACCCCCATTTTTCAGCTCAAAATAGGGGTCTTCCGCTTCGATCAGTCGCTCCTGCAGCTCAACCAAGGGTCGCGCAAGCTCATCTAAGGTGGTTCTAAGACCTATTTTTCACGAGGAAGCGAATGGGCCTATCCCGGAAGCTCTACGAGCAAGCTTTGTTAACTTTCAAGCCAACTGAAGCAACTTCGTCAGTTTTGGACCTCATTTTGAGCTTGTTTACGGCTCGGGTCATAACTTTTGAACCACTAGTCGCACAGCTCCCATCTTTTTCATGCAGCTGACCATCAAGCATATTGACAAAATTTGACTCCTAAATGAGTATTACTGGCACAAAAGAGTTAAAAAAAAAAAAAAAAAAAAAAAAAAAAGCTAGGTGTAGTAACATTGTTACTGGTGCTTATTCAATCTTTTCTTCCTTCTCTTCACTGGTTCATCTCTTTAACACTGCCCAGCTTTTAGCTCGTGAAAGAGCTCAGACCGACTGCTACTGCTGATAGTTAACTCCTAAAGCAGTTCTTCTAGGTACTAGCGTTAGTTAGTACCTACTTGCTTTCTGATCGGTCAGTGTCTTTAATTGGAATGAAGACCAGGCAGAAGTAGGCCTCCGAGCATCCTGGTGCTCTCCCAGTTTCTGACGTTGGGACTTCGCTGAAATTCGTTTACTTGCTACTTAACCGTCTTTCGGCTATCTTTCGGGTACTTGCTACTTTTACTTGACCGTACATCGTCACCGCCTTGAGTCAAGCTAACTTACTTAACTTAACTAAGTTAACTTGACTGACTTGCTTGAGTCTAAGCAACTCTAATCAAGCCTTCTTTCGGGAATCTGACTCTCTCTTAATATGATGCACCACAGAGCAAGGTACTTTGACTGGGAGCCAATCCCCAGTCTCATGCTATCATGCACCACCGTCTCTCTTGCCATCATGGACTTTCTAAGGATCACCATGAAGGATCACCTTGAGTCAACCTAACTTGCATCAGGTTAACTCTCTTTAAACCATCTTTCGGGAATCTAAGGTGATCCATTACGGACTACCTTGAGCTAATCTAACCTTAGTTAGATCAACTCTAGATGGACCATCTTAGATGGACCATCTATCAAAGGATCACCAAGAAGGATCACCTTGAGTCAACCTAACTTGCATCAGGTTAACTCTCTTTAAACCATCTTTCGGGAATCTGAGGTGATCCATTAAGGACTACCTTGAGCTAATCTAACCTTAGTTAGATCAACTCTTAGATGGACCATCTTAGATGGACCATCTATCAAAGGATCACCAAGAAGGATCACCTTGAGTCAACCTAACTTGCATCAGGTCAACTCTCTTTAAACCATCTTTCGGGAATCTAAGGTGATCCATTAAGGACTACCTTGAGCTAATCTAACCTTAGTTAGATCAACTCTTAGATGGACCATCTTAGATGGACCATCTATCAAAGGATCACCAAGAAGGATCACCTTGAGTCAACCTAACTTGCATCAGGTTAACTCTCTTTAAACCATCTTTCGGGAATCTGAGGTGATCCATTAAGGACTACCTTGAGCTAATCTAACCTTAGTTAGATCAACTCTTAGATGGACCATCTTAGATGGACCATCGATGGACCATCTTAGATGGACCATCTATCAAAGGATCACCAAGAAGGATCACCTTGAGTCAACCTAACTTGCATCAGGTCAACTCTCTTTAAACCATCTTTCGGGAATCTAAGGTGATCCATTAAGGACTACCTTGAGCTAATCTAACCTTAGTTAGATCAACTCTTAGATGGACCATCTTAGATGGACCATCTATCAAAGGATCACCAAGAAGGATCACCTTGAGTCAACCTAACTTGCATCAGGTCAACTCTCTTTAAACCATCTTTCGGGAATCTAAGGTGATCCATTAAGGACTACCTTGAGCTAATCTAACCTTAGTTAGATCAACTCTAGATGGACCATCTTAGATGGACCATCTATCAAAGGATCACCATTAAGGATCACCTTGAGTCAACCTAACTTGCATCAGGTTAACTCTCTTTAAACCATCTTTCGGGAATCTAAGGTGATCCATTAAGGACTACCTTGAGCTAATCTAACCTTAGTTAGATCAACTCTAGATGGACCATCTTAGATGGACCATCTATCAAAGGATCACCAAGAAGGATCACCTTGAGTCAACCTAACGTGCATCAGGTTAACTCTCTTTGCACCATCTTTCGGGGGTTTTGGGATAAATACATCCCTGCCTGAAGAACATTGCCTCAGCATCTCGTAGCGCAAGCTACTTGATCGCTTACAGCAAGTCCAGGCTTTCCCATCATCAATGGGGGATAGCTTTCCTATCTGACATCGGGGTCAACAGCATCAATATACTTGATACTGCCAAATTAAACCATTAAAGGCAATTTTCATGATGCAGATAGAGCAATTTAATCTATGCTTTAGGTCTGAGTCCTGACTTAGAGGCGTTCAGTCATAATCCATCAATTGTAGCTTCGCATCCGCCTTTTCAGGCAGACGCTGAAACCAGGGAATTGAACACACGGTTCCTCTCGTACTAAGTGTGATTACCCAAGCATAGATCAAATTCAGTAGCAGCCGAAGCCACCACTGGTTAGTTTCAATTCATCAACAGGGTAAAACTAACCTGTCTCACGACGGTCTAAACCCAGCTCACGTTCCCTGTTAGTGGGTGAACAATCCAACACTTTGCGAATTCTGCTTCGCAATGATAGGAAGAGCCGACATCGAAGGATCAAAAAGCGACGTCGCTATGAACGCTTGGCCGCCACAAGCCAGTTATCCCTGTGGTAATAAGTTCCTCCCATCTGCACCCCAGCTGGTCAAGGCCAGGGGCAATGGTTCTGACTTTATCAAATCATTAGAACTGATTCAAACGAAATGAAAGTCACCACCGGGAACCCGTTCTACCTTTCCGAGGTAGCAGTGGTGGTCATGACGCTACAATCTGCACAATTTTGCCTCTTGATTGTACGCACCGGGGCAACGCCAACATGACTTGGCGGCTCGGGCATTGGCCTTGCTTTCACCCAGGAGTATCGGTGCTTCACATAACAGTGATTGATCATTGACTTTCTAACAGAGCACCGGTAGGAGCAGAGCGGACACTTTAGCACCTCATCACCCGTGCTAGTGTCTTGGTTTGATGCGAAGGATTGCCGACTCAGTTGCGGTGCTGAGACGGTCGATTCTGATGCGCTGATCAGTTTCACATGCGGGTGACAGTTTTGCATGTGCTTTGTCCAACCGCTGACATAGACATAAGTCTTGTTACAGTCGGACAGAGGGCAGTCGAATTTACCCTTTTTGGACCCCCCGTCGCTGGGCTGCTGGGGGATCTCTGCAGTTCTTTCAATTCCTTTAATAGTTTCAGATCTTTCAGTTCCTTTAGTTACAGTTCTTTCATTTCCTTTAGTTACAGTTCTTTCATTTCCTTTAGTTTCATTGTCACTACTAGCGGAGGTCTGGACCGAGGGTGAATGATTGTCTCTGAGATGCCTATACATCTCTTTTTTGCTATGAAACATTCTACCACAGTTTTCATTAGCACATTGAACTGTTTGCGTCCTCTTGCCGATAGCATTTGCTTTAAAATCCCCGCCGTCTGTGAACTTGAGTTTGGCAATCGGATTATGCAACCAGTTATCCTGGTCGCACTTGGTCTTGAGCCCATGGTTGTCAAGGTCAACCCTGAGCTGCCTGACCCAATCCTTTTGCCAAACTTTAGCACCTTCAAGCAGTTCATTCAAGCTATCGACCCCGATGTTTTTAAAGGAAGCATACAGTTGTACCCTTCTCCTGCATAGTTGGTGAGCGACTGGCGTTGTTTTTACTTTTTCATTCAGTTCCTTTAGTTTCATTTCATTTCTGGTTTCTAGCCTGAGACACATTCTTTTAGCGCGGTGTATAACCGCTTCTAATCTACTGAGATCTACGCATCTGATGACAAGGGTCTCTAAGCCGTATAGAAGGACAGGCTTTAGGAATGTCTCAATGAGGAGACCCTTGTTCCTTAGTGTCAGCCTTTTAGACACCAAGGCCGGTCTAAGACGTAACATTGCTATTCTTGTCTTAGAGATGCGAGCGCTTATAGCCTTTTCAGCGCTCCCATCAGATGCTATGATGCTGCCGAGGTACTCAAAGTGATTAACCTGTTCTACCTGTTCACTGAGTACATTGATAGGGACATTAGTATTGTCTTTGGTGTTAATTACAATACTTTTAGTTTTTTCGACAGAGATTTCTAATTGAGCCAATCCAAAAGTTTTTGCCATCTCATTCAGCGACTTGGTAGCATTTGCCTGATTGTCAGAGATCAGAGCCAGATCATCAGCGTATGCAAAGTTTCTTTTCTCCCCACTGGTCTTACTTAGGAGGAAGTCAAAAAGGATGATAAACAACAGTGGGCCCAAAACGCACCCTTGCCTCACCCCTCGGTTAACTACAAAGGTGTTATCCTTATCAAGCTTGCCGATGGGTTTGGTGTGGAGCGCTTCAATCAAACTGATGATATCTCCTGGGATTCCAAAATCCCTTAGGGCAATAAACAGCACTTCCCTATCAATTGAATCAAAAGCCTTCTTCAGGTCGATGAAAGTCATACAAAGAGGTTGCTGGTTCTCAATCCTTCTTTGCAGCAAACATCTAATTGCCAAGATAGCTTGGCCCGTTGACCTGTGACTTCGGAACCCAAATTGATAAGGAGAGATCTTGGGCAGCTGTTTATTCACCCTATTTGCAATCACCTTTGCGAACACTTTGCCAACTTGGTCGAGAAGGAAAATGCTGCGGTAATTGTTCGGTTCAGCTCTACTTCCTTTCTTGAACAGATTGAGTACTACTGCGTCCCTCCAACTTTGGGGAACTTTCCCCGGATCAAGCCAGATATCAGTGAAAATTCTTGTGAGAGGCTTGAGAATATTCTTCTCGAGCAACTTAAGAAGGTCCCTGGTGATCTGACTCTCACCGGGAGCCTTGCCCGTGTTAATTTCTCTCAAGGCTTGTAGTACCTCTGCTCCATTAGGAGGTCCACTATCCGCAACTGGAAGTGACCTTTCAACAAACTTTTTACTCGCCGGTCTGTTCGTGAACAGATTCTCATAATGCCTTTGAAACTTCACATTACTGACTTCACCTTTGCTCCTTCTCTCCAACCAACTCAAGCGAACACTCCTAAGAGTCTCTTTCAACACCTTAAACGCTTCACGCGTTTGTCCGAGGACGTGCTTGTCTTGAAATCCTTCCAGGCCACTCTCTAACATCTCATTTTGAGCAAACTTTCTCAGCTTGTTGCACTTCAAGTTTAGCCTTTTCCTTGCAGCAACCAATTCGTCAGTTCTGTTGTTTAGAACTTGACTGTGTACACTTCTCCTTTCTTTAAAAACCAAACGTTGTTCGGTAGTTAAATACTCAAAGAATGTACCTTCTTTTTCCTCAGGTTCCGGAACCGGTAACCTGGCATGGGCATTACACACTAACTCCTTAAGAGATCTATTGAAGCTCTCTATAGAGTCAGTGTGGGACAAGCGGTTATCTGATGTTAGGAACGAGCGAGCTTGGGCAGATTTCAGACAGGTATTGATTTTGAACCGCAGTCCAGGAGACTTCCTTTTTAAGCTTTTTCTGAGGAGGCTTTCACTTTCAAACGACTTTTTGCCTGGTTCTTTCGGGGGTAAAATCACGCCTATAAGTTTAGCATGATCGGAGTGATGCCCGGTACTGCCTCCCCAACTGGCTCTCATATCTCTCCAGACCGTGTTCCGATCGGACAAGATATAATCGATGACTGCACCTGAGCCTCTGGGGTGACGCCACGTTATAAGCCTACTTAAAGGTTTCTTAAATAACGTGATCACGATTTTTAAATCGTGTGTCGAACAAAACTCTAGCAATTTTTCACCGTTTGAGTTTGTTTCTTGGTCGGCAGACCAGGCATCAGCAAGGGGTCTCATTTCGGTCAATTGTTCCTTACTGATTCTCGCATTCAAATCACCAAGTATCAGAGTATGAGATCCAACTTTACGGCTGGGGATGCCGTCTTTCATTACTCTGAAGAGATCAGCGTAGAAACAATCGACCCGCTTTTCACCTTTCTCATCATCAGGGTTAGTGGGACTGTAACAAACGACTATTTTAAACCTTTCACCGTTGATGCGACTACTCAACCAGGCTACCATGACTCGATCACTTTGGCACCTATGCTTGGTTAGTTTCATTTTCAACGAATTGAAAATGAGAGCAACCCCGTTTCTACCTTTTCTCTCGGGGTCGCTCGCGCATATAATGGTGTAGTTTCTACCAAGATCTGAGACTCCGTCGCTATTTAAGCGGGTCTCGCATAAACCAAGGGCATCAAAATGCCGCTCGAGCATCAGCTGCTCTAACTCTCCTCCTTCAAACCCCCTAAGGGTCCTACAATTCCAATGTCCAAACTTCCACGGGTGCTGCCTAACCAAAACATTGTCTCGGGCCGGTCGCTCCTGTTTCCGATTGGTTTCTCTCAAAGGATTGAATGTAGGTAGAGTTTTTACAGGTATGGCTTACTGGACCGTATTACCCAACCTCTGTTATACACCGAGGAGGCGTTAACGGAATTCCTCACGGTTTTCCGCCAGCAGTTTAGTGTTGATACCAATGGTAGATATATCTTCCGGCTCCCGCCGAGGTGAGATCGTTGATTACCGCAGATTATGCACACTCCAACGAGCGCCTGCGAACGACTCAATCCTAACGCGAGGAGGCACTTCTTATGGGAGCCCATCCCTGTGGTAACTTTTCTGACACCTCTTGCTTAAAGTCTTTAAACCGATTAATAAAAGGATCGATAGGCCATGCTTTCGCAGTCTGTAATCATACTGAAAATCTAGTTCAAGCTAACATTTGCCCTTTTGCTCTACGTGAGGTTTCTGTCCCCACTGAGTTAGCCTTAGGACACCTGCGTTATCTTTTTACAGATGTACCGCCCCAGTCAAACTCCCGACCTGACCCTGTCTCCAGGGAGGTTTGCTTTAGCTACGCAAAGTAAACTTTGTGCAACTCATTAAAGCTTACGCTTTAATTAGGCCAATCCGTAGAAAGTACCTTTACTTTTTCACTGGATTAGTAAAGTGACACCGAAAGTAGTGGTATTTCACTGACGACAGCCGAAGCCATCTCCCACTTATTCTACACCTTTCGAGCCACTTCACAAAGTCAGACTAGAGTCAAGCTCAACAGGGTCTTCTTTCCCCACTGATTAGGCTTTGCCCGTTCCCAAAGCTGTGGTTTCGCTGGATGGTAGATAGGGACAGTAGGAATCTCGTTAATCCATTCATGCGCGTCACTAATTAGATGACGAGGCATTTGGCTACCTTAAGAGAGTCATAGTTACTCCCGCCGTTTACCCGCGCTTATTTGAATTTCTTCACTTTGACATTCAGAGCACTGGGCAGAAATCACATTGCGTCAGAACCGTTTCACCAGCCATCGCAATGCTTTGTTTTAATTAAACAGTCGGATTCCCCTTGTCCAAACCAGTTCAGAGTTTGAACGTTTAATGTGCGACAGATTTGACCTAAAGCATATCCATCATCGATGCGCCAAACGCCAACAACTCCGAAGAGCCATCGTACGCTTTAGCATATCGAGACTTCAAGCTAAAGGCTTGTCACACCCATTCCTCAGAGCCAATCCTTCTTCCGAAGGTACGGATCAATTTTGCCGACTTCCCTTATCTACACTGTTCCAAGACCAGAGGCTTTTCACCTTGGGGACCTGATGCGGTAATTGGTACGATTCACTCTCCTGACATTAGCTGGGCCGAATTTTTACGTGCCACCAGGAACAATTGGGATGCTTCAAATGCTGAAACACTCTTTCATGGTTCGAGCCTTATCTCTGATTGATTCAATTCCAAGGTCTCTACTGCATGTTATAAAGAAAAGATAACTCTTCCCCAAGGTCCCAATGACTAAATTCGACTGAGATGACGTTGCCGTCGTAATGCCAAGAGAGTAAGTTCGGGAATTTTAACCCGATGCTCTTTCGAGACTCAGCAGTTTTCAAAAAACCACTATTCAAGACTTTGGCCTTAGCCTGTCTTTTAGAATCGACTAACTCATGTGCAAATGCTGTTCACATGAAAACCTTTCCCGCTTCAGTCCTCAAAGTTCTCATTTGAGTACTTGCTACTTCCACCAAGATCTGCTCCATTGGCCGCTTCGAGCATATACTCACGTATACACTTTTGCGCAACCAATGCGTCCTCCTACACATGAACATACTTTAAGACCAGTTCTAAACCAGTCTTAAGCATCCAGCCGAAGCCAGAATCTGATGTTCATGGTCAGGTATAGGCCACGAGCTCTAGTGCCATCCATTTTCAGGGCTGATTGATTCGGCAGGTGAGTTGTTACACATTCCTTAGCGGTTTTCAACTTCCATGACCACCGTCCTGCTGTCAATATCAATCAACACCTTTTGTGGTGACTCATGAGCAAGTAGTTTGAGAATAGGTGAAGGAAAAGTTTTCCCCCAGTCCTCTAATCATTCGCTTTAACCGATGAAATTGCACAGCGAAGATTTTTCAATCTTGCTTAAGCTTTTGCTATCCTGAGGGAAACTTCGGAGGAAACCAGCTACTAGATGGTTCGATTAGTCTTTCGCCCCTATGCTCAGGTCAGACGATCGATTTGCACGTCAGAACCGCTTCGGGCTTCCACCATGGTTTCCCGTGGCTTCACCCTGCCCAAGCATAGATCACCATCTTTCGGGTCGTGTGCTACTTGCTCTGGATCAGTCATGTTTTAGCAACATAACCGTCCGTGGTTGCGAGACATCGCTTTGACGCTCTCACCACAAAAGTTAATGCAACTCATAAAAGTTACACCGTTCACTTTCATTACGCGTGTACGCTTTCAAACAGCGACAGCACTTGCAAGCAACTCACACTCCTTGGTCCGTGTTTCAAGACGGGCTGTAGAGAGCATTGATTGGGATGTTAAGGTCAGACAGGCAAACAAAAGAGATAAAACTTTATCTCATTTAGTCAAGACACAACAAATTTGAAATCCGAAGAAAACAAATAGCTCGCATCTTTAACAATGATCACCAAAAGACTTTAACAACACTACCCGGTGGTCTAGAATCAAGTTCAAGACATTGGGCATGATAACGCTCACTCCAGTTCTCCTTCAACGGTTTCACGTACTTTTCACTCTCTCTTCAGAGTGCTTTTCAACTTTCCCTCACGGTACTTGTTTGCTATCGGTCTCGCTTTATAATTAGCTTTTGGAGAGACATATCTCCAGCTTCGAGTTGCACTTTCAAACAACTCTACTCATAGGAATGCGCCGTCGACAAGTTATAACAAGACTGTTACGGGATTTTTACCCTCTTTGATGCTATTTTCCAATAGACATCCAGTCAAGTCAACAAGCCAGGCAGCAAACCATACCGGACACCGAGGAGTGTTACCACTCCTCTTCCCGATGAGCTTTTCCCTGTTCATTCGCCATTACTAAGGGATTCTCGGTTGATTTCTTTTCCTCCCCTTACTGATATGCTTAAGTTCAGGGGGTTCTCTCGTCCAAATCAGGTTACGATTTAAAGGCACTCAAGCATCCATAAAACTACCGAAGTAGTAATGTGCAGGAGTTTATCACTCTAGCTTAGGCAAACTGAAGATCGAACACTGTTTAAACGCGCTCTCAATGCAATCACATGTATCACACCGGTACTACATCTGAACAGCTCTTTGATCAACAGAATACCCAAGTTTGAGCGACTTGATTTAAGTGTTCTAACCAATCCTGAAGGATCTCGTAGATACACCAGCAAAAGAACGGACCAATCCGAAGACAGATCGCTCTTACCCTCAGATTTCTCCAAAAGTAATCGATTTCAAATAACCCTGATTCGGACGCGATCAACAGCCGAAGCTGAGACCGCCTTTTGCGTTAGAGAGGTCAGTAAACAAATCTTGCGATTCTTACTGAATTAACACATATAGCTGTGCTCCTCCTCGTAAAGCGAGCCTAGTGATCCCCCGTTGAAGGTTGTTTTTCGACCATCTAGCACTGGTTTGATTTAGAACAAAGCCAACCGCAGTCGGACTTTGAGCTGTCTCGACCACCCTGTTTTTTAGCATTTGGGCCTTCGCTTTCCTCAGTCTTTCTCTTACAACGGCAAACTGAAGATCGAACACTGTTTAAACGCGCTCTCAATGCAATCACATGTATCACACCGGTACTACATCTGAACAGTTGGCTTTGTTCTAACCAATCCTGAAGGACTACATCTGAACGGTTGGCTTTGTTCTAACCAATCCTGAAGGATCTCGTAGATACACCAGCAAAAGAACGGACCAATCCGAAGACAGATCGCTCTTACCCTCAGATTTCTGAAGATCGAACACTGTTTAAACGCGCTCTCAATGCAATCACATGTAATCGCTCTCAATGCAAACTGAAGATCGAACACTGTTTAAACGCGCTCTCAATGCAATCACATGTATCACACCGGTACTACATCTGAACAGCTCTTTGATCAACAGAATACCCAAGTTCGAGCGACTTGCTTAAGTGTTCTATCCAGTCCCTAAGGATCTGACAGATACACCAGTAAAAGAACCGGATCAATCCGAAGACTGATCACTCCTACGATCGGATTTCTCCAAAAGTAAGTGTTCACTCGATTAGAACAAAGCCAACCGCAGTCGGACTTTGAGCTGTCTGGACCACCCTGTTCTTAAGCATTTGGGCCTTCGCTTTCCTCAGTCTTTCTCTTACAACGGCAAACTGAAGATCGAACACTGTTTAAACGCGCTCTCAATGCAATCACATGTATCACACCGGTACTACATCTGAACAGCTCTTTGATCAACAGAATACCCAAGTTCGAGCGACTTGCTTAAGTGTTCTATCCAGTCCCTAAGGATCTGACAGATACACCAGTAAAAGAACCGGATCAATCCGAAGACTGATCACTCCTACGATCGGATTTCTCCAAAAGTAAGTGTTCACTCGATTAGAACAAAGCCAACCGCAGTCGGACTTTGAGCTGTCTGGACCACCCTGTTCTTAAGCATTTGGGCCTTCGCTTTCCTCAGTCTTTCTCTTACAACGGCAAACTGAAGATCGAACACTGTTTAAACGCGCTCTCAATGCAATCACATGTATCACACCGGTACTACATCTGAACAGCTCTTTGATCAACAGAATACCCAAGTTCGAGCGACTTGCTTAAGTGTTCTATCCAGTCCCTAAGGATCTGACAGATACACCAGTAAAAGAACCGGATCAATCCGAAGACTGATCACTCCTACGATCGGATTTCTCCAAAAGTAAGTGTTCACTCGATTAGAACAAAGCCAACCGCAGTCGGACTTTGAGCTGTCTGGACCACCCTGTTCTTAAGCATTTGGGCCTTCGCTTTCCTCAGTCTTTCTCTTACAACGGCAAACTGAAGATCGAACACTGTTTAAACGCGCTCTCAATGCAATCACATGTATCACACCGGTACTACATCTGAACAGCTCTTTGATCAACAGAATACCCAAGTTCGAGCGACTTGCTTAAGTGTTCTATCCAGTCCCTAAGGATCTGACAGATACACCAGTAAAAGAACCGGATCAATCCGAAGACTGATCACTCCTACGATCGGATTTCTCCAAAAGTAAGTGTTCACTCGATTAGAACAAAGCCAACCGCAGTCGGACTTTGAGCTGTCTGGACCACCCTGTTCTTAAGCATTTGGGCCTTCGCTTTCCTCAGTCTTTCTCTTACAACGGCAAACTGAAGATCGAACACTGTTTAAACGCGCTCTCAATGCAATCACATGTATCACACCGGTACTACATCTGAACAGCTCTTTGATCAACAGAATACCCAAGTTCGAGCGACTTGCTTAAGTGTTCTATCCAGTCCCTAAGGATCTGACAGATACACCAGTAAAAGAACCGGATCAATCCGAAGACTGATCACTCCTACGATCGGATTTCTCCAAAAGTAAGTGTTCACTCGATTAGAACAAAGCCAACCGCAGTCGGACTTTGAGCTGTCTGGACCACCCTGTTCTTAAGCATTTGGGCCTTCGCTTTCCTCAGTCTTTCTCTTACAACGGCAAACTGAAGATCGAACACTGTTTAAACGCGCTCTCAATGCAATCACATGTATCACACCGGTACTACATCTGAACAGCTCTTTGATCAACAGAATACCCAAGTTTGAGTGACCTCCCATCATCAATGGGGGATTGCATTCCTATCTGACATCGGGGTCAACAGCATCAATATACTTGATACTGCCAATTTAAACCATTAAAGGCAATTTTCATGATGCAGATAGAGCAATTCAATCTACGCTTTAGGTCATCAATTGTAGCTTCGCATCCGCCTTCTCAGGCAGACGCTTGAAACCAGGGAACTGAACACACTGTTCCTCTCGTACTAAGTGTTACCCAAGCATAGATCACCCTGTTTTTGAGCGTTTGGGCCCTCGCATTTCTCAGTCTTACTCTTACGAAGGCAAACTGAAGATCGAACACTGTTTAAACGCTCTCTCAATGCAATCACATGTATCACACCGGTACTACATCTAAACAGCTCTTTGATCAACAGAATACCCAAGTTCGAGCGACCTCCCATCATCAATGGGGGATTGCATTCCTATCTGACATCGGGGTCAACAGCATCAATATACTTGATACTGCCAATTTAAACCATTAAAGGCAATTTTCATGATGCAGATAGAGCAATTCAATCTACGCTTTAGGTCATCAATTGTAGCTTCGCATCCGCCTTCTCAGGCAGACGCTTGAAACCAGGGAACTGAACACACTGTTCCTCTCGTACTAAGTGTGATTACCCAAGCATAGATCACCCTGTTCTTAAGCATTCGGGCCTTCGCTTTCCTCAGTCTTTCTCTAACGAAAGCAAACTGAAAATCGTACACTGTTTAAACGACCATCAAACAAGCTTATCTAGGAGAAGTTACTCCTAAGCTACCATCTAAACAGCTTTTTGATCAACAGAATACCCAAGTTTGAGCGACTTCCTTTTGGCGTCAACAATGACGAGGCATTTGGCTACCTGCTTTTGGCGTCAACAATGACGAGGCATTTGGCTACCTGCTTTTGGCGTCAAAAATGACGAGGCATTTGGCTACCTGCTTTTGGCGTCAAAAATGACGAGGCATTTGGCTACCTGATTTTGGCGTCAACAATGACGAGACATTTGGCTACCTTCTCTCTTGCTATAATGCACCACTGACTCTCACTTGCTATCATCCACACCGAGCAAGCTACTTTGACTGGGAGCCCATCCCCAGTCTCAAGCTATCATGCACCACCGTTTTTCTTGCTAATGCACCACCATCATACTAAGGATCACCAACAAGGATCACCTTGAGTTAACCTAACTTGCATCAGGTCAACTCTCTTTGAATTATCTTTCGGGAATCTAAGGTGATCCATTAAGCACTACCTTGAGCCAATCTAACCTTAGCTAGACCAACTCTTAGATGAACCATGAAGGAACATCATGCTATCATGCACCACCGACTCTTCCTTGCTATTATCAACCACCGAGCAAGCTACTTTAACTGGGAGCCAATCCCCAGTCTCATGCACCACCGTCTCTCTTACTCACATGCACCACCGACTCTTCCTTGCTATTATCAACCACCGAGCAAGCTACTTTAACTGGGAGCCAATCCCCAGTCTCATGCACCACCGTCTCTCTTACTCTCATGCACCACCGACTCTTTCTTGCTATCATCAACCACCGAGCAAGCTACTTTGACTGGGAGCCAATCCCCAGTCTCATGCACCACCGTCTCTCTTACACTCATGCACCACCGACTCTTTCTTGATTATGCACCACCACCTTTCAGCAAAATCTCCAAAAAGATCTACTGCGTACCGGGTCATATTTAATGAGCTGACCGGCTCTTCGCTCAAACAGTGGCATTAGTCACTGATCCTTCCGCAGGTTCCCCTACGGAAACCTTGTTACGACTTTTACTTCCTCTAGACAATTAAGCTCGATCCGCTTCCACCTATTGCCAGGACCGAAGTCTCAGCGACGGGCTTCCGCAATTCTTGCTTAAACATCCAATCAGTAGTAGCGACGGGCGGTGTGTACAAAGGGCAGGGACGTAATCCCCAGTAGTTGTTGACTACCGAGTACTAGGAATTCCTGGTTCACGAATGCAAGTTACAACATTCGATCCCCTTCACGCTCATGAATTTTAGGTGATTACCCGGACCATATAGGCCAAGGTTATCCCTCAATTTAAATTCACCAGTGTAGCGCGCGTGCAGTCCAGGACATCTAAGGGCATCACAGACCTGTTATAGCCTCACTTCACTTGTGCTATTTAATTGCACATAGTACCTCTAAGAAGTAACCAATACTCTAACGAGAATGGCACTATTTAGATGATCAAGATCTCGTTCGTTATCGGAATTAACCAGACAGATCACTCCACTAACTAAGAACGGCCATGCACCACCGCCCATATAATCATGAAAGATCATCAATCTGTCAATCCTTAAGATGTCTGGACCTGGTGAGATTTCCCGTGTTGAGTCAAATTAAGCCGCAGGCTCCACTCCTGGTGGTGCCCTTCCGTCAATTCCTTTAAGTTTCGATTTTGCAACCATACTTCCCCCGGAACCAATAAACTTTGGTTTCCCGGTTAATTTCTTGCCAAGTCAGAAGAGACTTTGACAAATCGTAAGTTGGTATAGTTTATGGTTAGAATTACGAGGGTATCTAATCCTCTTCAATACTCTAACTTTCGTTCTTGATTAATGAAAACATTCTTGGCAAATGCTTTCGCAGTAGTTTGTCTTGCCACGATCCAAGAATTTCACCTCTAACGTAGCAATACAAATGCCCCCGGCTGTTCCTTTCAATCATTACCGCACTTTAGCCACCGGCATCAGTAAAACGCGGGTCATTCTCCATTATTCCATGCTTGATTATTCAATCCCAAAGGATGCTTTGAACACTCTAATTTTCTCAAAGTGAAAACACCGTTTCCACACCTCGTCACATTTAAGTGCAAGGTATTTCTTCGATGCGAAGGATGAGCGTAACGAGTGGAAAGCGTTAACTAACCACCATGTTACCGTTATACTCAAACAGATCCAACTATGAGCTTTTTAAACGCAGCAACTTTTGCATACGCTTGTAGAGGCTGGTATTACCGCGGCTGCTGGCACCAGACTTGCCCTCTACTCGATCATCAAAGGAGCTTTTGCATCCTTTCCATTCTGATTACAAACCATTAAGGCTCATATCATTATTTCTCGTCACTACCTCCTCGTGCGGAGAGTGGGTAATTTGCGTGCCTGCTGCCTTCCTTGGATGTGGTAGCCGTTTCTAAGGCTCCCTCTCCGGAATCGAACCCTGATTCCCCGTTAGCCGTCACAACCATGGTAGTCCGTTACACTACCATCATAGGTTGATAGCTCAGAAATTCGGAAGCTGCGTCCCCCGGCCTAAGCCATCTGGGATCTTTCAGTTACTTTGGATTCATCCGGTATGCGCCCGTACTTAGCAGGTCGCTCGGTGAATTCTTGTAAAAGTTCGCGACCGGAGTCACGCAATCTGCATGCATTAGCTGCAGGGTTACCGCAGTTATTCATCTGACAGGTAACTCAACTTTTAGATAGTAACTGATTTAATGAGCCATTCGCGGTTTCACTTTTGCAAGTTTCACTTACACATGCATGGCTTAGTCTTTCAGACAAGCATATGGCAACTGACAGGATCAATCAGTTTAAAGTACTTCGGAAGCTAGCTTTTTCAAACCGAACCCTGATTTGCAAGCTGCTACCTTTCCAGAAAGGCACACTAAGGTCAACCTTTCCCACGCACAAACTACTACTATCAGCATTTTAAACCTTCACGAGCTAAAGAAGTCTTGGACTCTAGAGGACTTAGGAAAGGCCGTCCTCTGACTAACTCAGTTAAACAGCATAGTTGTGCACCATTGGTACTGATACGGTAAACCATATCCAACTACACCTATAAGTAAGTCTTTCCTGGGGCACCAAGTCCAGGCTTATGCAAGCGCCACCAAGCACGTTTCTTTGAGACCAAGACGACTTCATCTCGACAGCTCACTTAGTTAAACAGCACGGTTGTTGCACCTCTGGTGCTGATACGGCTAACCATATCCAACCATACCTATAAGCAAGCTACTTTGACTGGGGCACCAAGTTCAGTCTCATGCAAGAGCCATCAAGCATGATTAGAACCTTCACGAGCTAAAGCAATCTTAGACTCTAGAGGACTTAGGAAACGCCGTCCTCTGACTAACTCAGTTAAACAGCATAGTTGTGCACCATTGGTACTGATACGGTAAACCATATCCAACTACACCTATAAGTAAGTCTTTCCTGGGGCACCAAGTCCAGGCTTATGCAAGCGCCACCAAGCACGTTTCTTTGAGACCAAGACGACTTCAACTCGACAGCTCACTTAGTTAAACAGCACGGTTGTTGCACCTCTGGTGCTGATACGGCTAACCATATCCAACCATACCTATAAGCAAGCTACTTTGACTGGGGCACCAAGTCCAGTCTCATGCAAGAGCCACCAAGCATGATTTGGTTTACACCGGTTCATAGTTATGCGCAGTACTTAGAAGCACCTTAGCTAAAGCCAATCCTTCTTTTCACAAACAGCTCAACGACTGATTGCTTCAATTTCAAGCTTTTCTTAGCCTTCTCGAGAAGAGACTTTGCTCAACTACACAAAGCCTTTAAGGCAGTTTTGGTTCTGCTTTCTAGTTATAAACTATCTGACCTTCGTTCTTTTCGAACCTTGGATGGTTCTCCTTACTGAGGCGAAATCGAGCGATGATACTTTACCAGTGGTCAAGTCTCATCAAATTACGCCTTTCTGATACGCTTTTGAGGTTAGGAAGTAAAAAAAAAATTTTCAAAAATTTTGAAATTTTTCAAAATTTTTTTGAAAATTCTCGCTACTACCCTCCCCCTATAATACACAGAAATCTCCTAAATGAGTATTTCTGGGGAAAAATTTTTTTTTTTCAAATGCTCACCATTTGCTCAATTTTTGCTCAAAATAACTTTTGAAAACACGCCCGGAAAGCCCTGCCCATGTACTTTCCAACGCTTTTTACCCGAAGTGAATCGCACAATTTTTTGTTGACCAAAAATGCAAGAGACTGAAGTGAATTTTTTTTTTTTTTTTGAAAAAATAGCAAAAGTCAATTTTTAACTCGAGCTGGAACCTAAACTAATTTTAGTAAAAAAAATTGTAATATACCATTAGAAAGCTATGCTCAAGGGCTTTCCAGCGGTTATAATTATATTAAAATTGAACAATTTTTTGTTGCCCGAAATTTCATTCTTCTAAACTTCGTCACTTTTTGAGCTCAAAATTGCAGTTCAGCCAAAGCGCTATAACTTTTACACCACTGGTCCGATTGGACTGAGCTTTCTACACCAACTAGCCCTCACACAGAGCTCTCTACGCTAAAATTGAAAGTTAGCTGTGCGAGCACTCCTTCATGCCTAAACAGCTGTTTTTCTGCAATTTCGAGCTGAAAAAT
>NW_026970756.1:22500-32500 GCF_963678635.1 Symsagittifera roscoffensis | reverse complement strand
CGTTGAAGGTTGTTTTTCGACCATCTAGCACTGGTTTGATTTAGAACAAAGCCAACCGCAGTCGGACTTTGAGCTGTCTCGACCACCCTGTTTTTTTAGCATTTGGGCCTTCGCTTTCCTCAGTCTTTCTCTTACAACGGCAAACTGAAGATCGAACACTGTTTAAACGCGCTCTCAATGCAATCACATGTATCACACCGGTACTACATCTGAACAGCTCTTTGATCAACAGAATACCCAAGTTCGAGCGACTTGCTTAAGTGTTCTATCCAGTCCCTAAGGATCTGACAGATACACCAGTAAAAGAACCGGATCAATCCGAAGACTGATCACTCCTACGATCGGATTTCTCCAAAAGTAAGTGTTCACTCGATTAGAACAAAGCCAACCGCAGTCGGACTTTGAGCTGTCTGGACCACCCTGTTCTTAAGCATTTGGGCCTTCGCTTTCCTCAGTCTTTCTCTTACAACGGCAAACTGAAGATCGAACACTGTTTAAACGCGCTCTCAATGCAATCACATGTATCACACCGGTACTACATCTGAACAGCTCTTTGATCAACAGAATACCCAAGTTCGAGCGACTTGCTTAAGTGTTCTATCCAGTCCCTAAGGATCTGACAGATACACCAGTAAAAGAACCGGATCAATCCGAAGACTGATCACTCCTACGATCGGATTTCTCCAAAAGTAAGTGTTCACTCGATTAGAACAAAGCCAACCGCAGTCGGACTTTGAGCTGTCTGGACCACCCTGTTCTTAAGCATTTGGGCCTTCGCTTTCCTCAGTCTTTCTCTTACAACGGCAAACTGAAGATCGAACACTGTTTAAACGCGCTCTCAATGCAATCACATGTATCACACCGGTACTACATCTGAACAGCTCTTTGATCAACAGAATACCCAAGTTCGAGCGACTTGCTTAAGTGTTCTATCCAGTCCCTAAGGATCTGACAGATACACCAGTAAAAGAACCGGATCAATCCGAAGACTGATCACTCCTACGATCGGATTTCTCCAAAAGTAAGTGTTCACTCGATTAGAACAAAGCCAACCGCAGTCGGACTTTGAGCTGTCTGGACCACCCTGTTCTTAAGCATTTGGGCCTTCGCTTTCCTCAGTCTTTCTCTTACAACGGCAAACTGAAGATCGAACACTGTTTAAACGCGCTCTCAATGCAATCACATGTATCACACCGGTACTACATCTGAACAGCTCTTTGATCAACAGAATACCCAAGTTCGAGCGACTTGCTTAAGTGTTCTATCCAGTCCCTAAGGATCTGACAGATACACCAGTAAAAGAACCGGATCAATCCGAAGACTGATCACTCCTACGATCGGATTTCTCCAAAAGTAAGTGTTCACTCGATTAGAACAAAGCCAACCGCAGTCGGACTTTGAGCTGTCTGGACCACCCTGTTCTTAAGCATTTGGGCCTTCGCTTTCCTCAGTCTTTCTCTTACAACGGCAAACTGAAGATCGAACACTGTTTAAACGCGCTCTCAATGCAATCACATGTATCACACCGGTACTACATCTGAACAGCTCTTTGATCAACAGAATACCCAAGTTCGAGCGACTTGCTTAAGTGTTCTATCCAGTCCCTAAGGATCTGACAGATACACCAGTAAAAGAACCGGATCAATCCGAAGACTGATCACTCCTACGATCGGATTTCTCCAAAAGTAAGTGTTCACTCGATTAGAACAAAGCCAACCGCAGTCGGACTTTGAGCTGTCTGGACCACCCTGTTCTTAAGCATTTGGGCCTTCGCTTTCCTCAGTCTTTCTCTTACAACGGCAAACTGAAGATCGAACACTGTTTAAACGCGCTCTCAATGCAATCACATGTATCACACCGGTACTACATCTGAACAGCTCTTTGATCAACAGAATACCCAAGTTTGAGTGACCTCCCATCATCAATGGGGGATTGCATTCCTATCTGACATCGGGGTCAACAGCATCAATATACTTGATACTGCCAATTTAAACCATTAAAGGCAATTTTCATGATGCAGATAGAGCAATTCAATCTACGCTTTAGGTCATCAATTGTAGCTTCGCATCCGCCTTCTCAGGCAGACGCTTGAAACCAGGGAACTGAACACACTGTTCCTCTCGTACTAAGTGTTACCCAAGCATAGATCACCCTGTTTTTGAGCGTTTGGGCCCTCGCATTTCTCAGTCTTACTCTTACGAAGGCAAACTGAAGATCGAACACTGTTTAAACGCTCTCTCAATGCAATCACATGTATCACACCGGTACTACATCTAAACAGCTCTTTGATCAACAGAATACCCAAGTTCGAGCGACCTCCCATCATCAATGGGGGATTGCATTCCTATCTGACATCGGGGTCAACAGCATCAATATACTTGATACTGCCAATTTAAACCATTAAAGGCAATTTTCATGATGCAGATAGAGCAATTCAATCTACGCTTTAGGTCATCAATTGTAGCTTCCCATCCGCCTTCTCAGGCAGACGCTTGAAACCAGGGAACTGAACACACTGTTCCTCTCGTACTAAGTGTGATTACCCAAGCATAGATCACCCTGTTCTTAAGCATTCGGGCCTTCGCTTTCCTCAGTCTTTCTCTAACGAAAGCAAACTGAAAATCGTACACTGTTTAAACGACCATCAAACAAGCTTATCTAGGAGAAGTTACTCCTAAGCTACCATCTAAACAGCTTTTTGATCAACAGAATACCCAAGTTTGAGCGACTTCCTTTTGGCGTCAACAATGACGAGGCATTTGGCTACCTGCTTTTGGCGTCAACAATGACGAGGCATTTGGCTACCTGCTTTTGGCGTCAAAAATGACGAGGCATTTGGCTACCTGCTTTTGGCGTCAAAAATGACGAGGCATTTGGCTACCTGATTTTGGCGTCAACAATGACGAGACATTTGGCTACCTTCTCTCTTGCTATAATGCACCACTGACTCTCACTTGCTATCATCCACACCGAGCAAGCTACTTTGACTGGGAGCCCATCCCCAGTCTCAAGCTATCATGCACCACCGTTTTTCTTGCTAATGCACCACCATCATACTAAGGATCACCAACAAGGATCACCTTGAGTTAACCTAACTTGCATCAGGTCAACTCTCTTTGAATTATCTTTCGGGAATCTAAGGTGATCCATTAAGGACTACCTTGAGCCAATCTAACCTTAGCTAGACCAACTCTTAGATGAACCATGAAGGAACATCATGCTATCATGCACCACCGACTCTTCCTTGCTATTATCAACCACCGAGCAAGCTACTTTAACTGGGAGCCAATCCCCAGTCTCATGCACCACCGTCTCTCTTACTCACATGCACCACCGACTCTTCCTTGCTATTATCAACCACCGAGCAAGCTACTTTAACTGGGAGCCAATCCCCAGTCTCATGCACCACCGTCTCTCTTACTCTCATGCACCACCGACTCTTTCTTGCTATCATCAACCACCGAGCAAGCTACTTTGACTGGGAGCCAATCCCCAGTCTCATGCACCACCGTCTCTCTTACACTCATGCACCACCGACTCTTTCTTGATTATGCACCACCACCTTTCAGCAAAATCTCCAAAAAGATCTACTGCGTACCGGGTCATATTTAATGAGCTGACCGGCTCTTCGCTCAAACAGTGGCATTAGTCACTGATCCTTCCGCAGGTTCCCCTACGGAAACCTTGTTACGACTTTTACTTCCTCTAGACAATTAAGCTCGATCCGCTTCCACCTATTGCCAGGACCGAAGTCTCAGCGACGGGCTTCCGCAATTCTTGCTTAAACATCCAATCAGTAGTAGCGACGGGCGGTGTGTACAAAGGGCAGGGACGTAATCCCCAGTAGTTGTTGACTACCGAGTACTAGGAATTCCTGGTTCACGAATGCAAGTTACAACATTCGATCCCCTTCACGCTCATGAATTTTAGGTGATTACCCGGACCATATAGGCCAAGGTTATCCCTCAATTTAAATTCACCAGTGTAGCGCGCGTGCAGTCCAGGACATCTAAGGGCATCACAGACCTGTTATAGCCTCACTTCACTTGTGCTATTTAATTGCACATAGTACCTCTAAGAAGTAACCAATACTCTAACGAGAATGGCACTATTTAGATGATCAAGATCTCGTTCGTTATCGGAATTAACCAGACAGATCACTCCACTAACTAAGAACGGCCATGCACCACCGCCCATATAATCATGAAAGATCATCAATCTGTCAATCCTTAAGATGTCTGGACCTGGTGAGATTTCCCGTGTTGAGTCAAATTAAGCCGCAGGCTCCACTCCTGGTGGTGCCCTTCCGTCAATTCCTTTAAGTTTCGATTTTGCAACCATACTTCCCCCGGAACCAATAAACTTTGGTTTCCCGGTTAATTTCTTGCCAAGTCAGAAGAGACTTTGACAAATCGTAAGTTGGTATAGTTTATGGTTAGAATTACGAGGGTATCTAATCCTCTTCAATACTCTAACTTTCGTTCTTGATTAATGAAAACATTCTTGGCAAATGCTTTCGCAGTAGTTTGTCTTGCCACGATCCAAGAATTTCACCTCTAACGTAGCAATACAAATGCCCCCGGCTGTTCCTTTCAATCATTACCGCACTTTAGCCACCGGCATCAGTAAAACGCGGGTCATTCTCCATTATTCCATGCTTGATTATTCAATCCCAAAGGATGCTTTGAACACTCTAATTTTCTCAAAGTGAAAACACCGTTTCCACACCTCGTCACATTTAAGTGCAAGGTATTTCTTCGATGCGAAGGATGAGCGTAACGAGTGGAAAGCGTTAACTAACCACCATGTTACCGTTATACTCAAACAGATCCAACTATGAGCTTTTTAAACGCAGCAACTTTTGCATACGCTTGTAGAGGCTGGTATTACCGCGGCTGCTGGCACCAGACTTGCCCTCTACTCGATCATCAAAGGAGCTTTTGCATCCTTTCCATTCTGATTACAAACCATTAAGGCTCATATCATTATTTCTCGTCACTACCTCCTCGTGCGGAGAGTGGGTAATTTGCGTGCCTGCTGCCTTCCTTGGATGTGGTAGCCGTTTCTAAGGCTCCCTCTCCGGAATCGAACCCTGATTCCCCGTTAGCCGTCACAACCATGGTAGTCCGTTACACTACCATCATAGGTTGATAGCTCAGAAATTCGGAAGCTGCGTCCCCCGGCCTAAGCCATCTGGGATCTTTCAGTTACTTTGGATTCATCCGGTATGCGCCCGTACTTAGCAGGTCGCTCGGTGAATTCTTGTAAAAGTTCGCGACCGGAGTCACGCAATCTGCATGCATTAGCTGCAGGGTTACCGCAGTTATTCATCTGACAGGTAACTCAACTTTTAGATAGTAACTGATTTAATGAGCCATTCGCGGTTTCACTTTTGCAAGTTTCACTTACACATGCATGGCTTAGTCTTTCAGACAAGCATATGGCAACTGACAGGATCAATCAGTTTAAACCATTAAGGCTCATATCATTATTTCTCGTCACTACCTCCTCGTGCGGAGAGTGGGTAATTTGCGTGCCTGCTGCCTTCCTTGGATGTGGTAGCCGTTTCTAAGGCTCCCTCTCCGGAATCGAACCCTGATTCCCCGTTAGCCGTCACAACCATGGTAGTCCGTTACACTACCATCATAGGTTGATAGCTCAGAAATTCGGAAGCTGCGTCCCCCGGCCTAAGCCATCTGGGATCTTTCAGTTACTTTGGATTCATCCGGTATGCGCCCGTACTTAGCAGGTCGCTCGGTGAATTCTTGTAAAAGTTCGCGACCGGAGTCACGCAATCTGCATGCATTAGCTGCAGGGTTACCGCAGTTATTCATCTGACAGGTAACTCAACTTTTAGATAGTAACTGATTTAATGAGCCATTCGCGGTTTCACTTTTGCAAGTTTCACTTACACATGCATGGCTTAGTCTTTCAGACAAGCATATGGCAACTGACAGGATCAATCAGTTTAAAGTACTTCGGAAGCTAGCTTTTTCAAACCGAACCCTGATTTGCAAGCTGCTACCTTTCCAGAAAGGCACACTAAGGTCAACCTTTCCCACGCACAAACTACTACTATCAGCATTTTAAACCTTCACGAGCTAAAGAAGTCTTGGACTCTAGAGGACTTAGGAAAGGCCGTCCTCTGACTAACTCAGTTAAACAGCATAGTTGTGCACCATTGGTACTGATACGGTAAACCATATCCAACTACACCTATAAGTAAGTCTTTCCTGGGGCACCAAGTCCAGGCTTATGCAAGCGCCACCAAGCACGTTTCTTTGAGACCAAGACGACTTCATCTCGACAGCTCACTTAGTTAAACAGCACGGTTGTTGCACCTCTGGTGCTGATACGGCTAACCATATCCAACCATACCTATAAGCAAGCTACTTTGACTGGGGCACCAAGTTCAGTCTCATGCAAGAGCTATCAAGCATGATTAGAACCTTCACGAGCTAAAGCAATCTTAGACTCTAGAGGACTTAGGAAACGCCGTCCTCTGACTAACTCAGTTAAACAGCATAGTTGTGCACCATTGGTACTGATACGGTAAACCATATCCAACTACACCTATAAGTAAGTCTTTCCTGGGGCACCAAGTCCAGGCTTATGCAAGCGCCACCAAGCACGTTTCTTTGAGACCAAGACGACTTCAACTCGACAGCTCACTTAGTTAAACAGCACGGTTGTTGCACCTCTGGTGCTGATACGGCTAACCATATCCAACCATACCTATAAGCAAGCTACTTTGACTGGGGCACCAAGTCCAGTCTCATGCAAGAGCCACCAAGCATGATTTGGTTTACACCGGTTCATAGTTATGCGCAGTACTTAGAAGCACCTTAGCTAAAGCCAATCCTTCTTTTCACAAACAGCTCAACGACTGATTGCTTCAATTTCAAGCTTTTCTTAGCCTTCTCGAGAAGAGACTTTGCTCAACTACACAAAGCCTTTAAGGCAGTTTTGGTTCTGCTTTCTAGTTATAAACTATCTGACCTTCGTTCTTTTCGAACCTTGGATGGTTCTCCTTACTGAGGCGAAATCGAGCGATGATACTTTACCAGTGGTCAAGTCTCATCAAATTACGCCTTTCTGATACGCTTTTGAGGTTAGGAAGTAAAAAAAAAATTTTCAAAAATTTTGAAATTTTTCAAAATTTTTTTGAAAATTCTCGCTACTACCCTCCCCCTATAATACACAGAAATCTCCTAAATGAGTATTTCTGGGGAAAAATTTATTTTTTTCAAATGCTCACCATTTGCTCAATTTTTGCTCAAAATAATTTTTGAAAACACGCCCGGAAAGCCCTGCCCATGTACTTTCCAACGCTTTTTACCCGAAGTGACCAAAAATGCAAGAGACTGAAGTGAAATTTTTTTTTTTTTTGAAAAAATAGCAAAAGTCAATTTTTAACTCGAGCTGGAACCTAAACTAATTTTAGTAAAAAAAATTGTAATATACCATTAAAAAGCTATGCTCAAGGGCTTTCCAGCGGTTATAATTATATTAAAATTGAACAATTTTTTGTTGCCCGAAATTTCATTCTTCTAAACTTCGTCACTTTTTGAGCTCAAAATTGCAGTTCAGCCAAAGCGCTATAACTTTTACACCACTGGTCCGATTGGACTGAGCTTTCTACACCAACTAGCCCTCACACAGAGCTCTCTACGCTAAAATTGAAAGTTAGCTGTGCGAGCACTCCTTCATGCCTAAACAGCTGTTTTTCTGCAATTTCGAGCTGAAAAATCGAATTACAGAGTTTACGGCTCGGGTCATAACTTTTGAACCACTGGTCGCACAGCTCCCATCTTTTTCATGCAGCTGACCATCAAGCATATCTAACTTCGCTAAAATTAAAAGTGAGCTGTGCGAGCACTCTTTCAAGCTCAAACAAGCGTTTTAGAGCCCTGAGACCCCCATTTTTCAGCTCAAAATAGGGGTCTTCCGCTTCGATCAGTCGCTCCTGCAGCTCAACCAAGGGTCGCGCAAGCTCATCTAAGGTGGTTCTAAGACCTATTTTTCACGAGGAAGCGAATGGGCTTATCCCGGAAGCTCTACGAGCAAGCTTTGTTAACTTTCAAGCCAACTGAAGCAACTTCGTCAGTTTTGGACCTCATTTTGAGCTTGTTTACGGCTCGGGTCATAACTTTTGAACCACTGGTCGCACAGCTCCCATCTTTTTCATGCAGCTGACCATCAAGCATATCTAACTTCGCTAAAATTGAAAGTGAGCTGTGCGAGCACTCCTTCAAGCTCAAACAAGCGTTTTAGAGCCCTGAGACCCCCATTTTTCAGCTCAAAATAGGGGTCTTCCGCTTCGATCAGTCGCTCCTGCAGCTCAACCAAGGGTCGCGCAAGCTCATCTAAGGTGGTTCTAAGACCTATTTTTCACGAGGAAGCGAATGGGCCTATCCCGGAAGCTCTACGAGCAAGCTTTGTTAACTTTCAAGCCAACTGAAGCAACTTCGTCAGTTTTGGACCTCATTTTGAGCTTGTTTACGGCTCGGGCCATAACTTTTGAACCACTGGTTGCACAGCTCCCATCTTTTTCATGCAGCTGACCATCAAGCATATCTAACTTCGCTAAAATTGAAAGTGAGCTGTGCGAGCACTCCTTCAAGCTCAAACAAGCGTTTTAGAGCCCTGAGACCCCCATTTTTCAGCTCAAAATAGGGGTCTTCCGCTTCGATCAGTCGCTCCTGCAGCTCAACCAAGGGTCGCGCAAGCTCATCTAAGGTGGTTCTAAGACCTATTTTTCACGAGGAAGCGAATGGGCCTATCCCGGAAGCTCTACGAGCAAGCTTTGTTAACTTTCAAGCCAACTGAAGCAACTTCGTCAGTTTTGGACCTCATTTTGAGCTTGTTTACGGCTCGGGTC
Organism: Symsagittifera roscoffensis; assembly: GCF_963678635.1. Lineage (NCBI taxonomy): Eukaryota > Metazoa > Xenacoelomorpha > Acoela > Convolutidae > Symsagittifera > Symsagittifera roscoffensis. Next base: position 23,619 of record NW_026970756.1, on the reverse strand, counting down.
ATAACTTTTGAACCACTGGTCGCACAGCTCCCATCTTTTTCATGCAGCTGACCATCAAGCATATCTAACTTCGCTAAAATTGAAAGTGAGCTGTGCGAGCACTCCTTCAAGCTCAAACAAGCGTTTTAGAGCCCTGAGACCCCCATTTTTCAGCTCAAAATAGGGGTCTTCCGCTTCGATCAGTCGCTCCTGCAGCTCAACCAAGGGTCGCGCAAGCTCATCTAAGGTGGTTCTAAGACCTATTTTTCACGAGGAAGCGAATGGGCCTATCCCGGAAGCTCTACGAGCAAGCTTTGTTAACTTTCAAGCCAACTGAAGCAACTTCGTCAGTTTTGGACCTCATTTTGAGCTTGTTTACGGCTCGGGTCATAACTTTTGAACCACTGGTCGCACAGCTCCCATCTTTTTCATGCAGCTGACCATCAAGCATATCTAACTTCGCTAAAATTGAAAGTGAGCTGTGCGAGCACTCCTTCAAGCTCAAACAATCGTTTTAGAGCCCTGAGACCCCCATTTTTCAGCTCAAAATAGGGGTCTTCCGCTTCGATCAGTCGCTCCTGCAGCTCAACCAAGGGTCGCGCAAGCTCATCTAAGGTGGTTCTAAGACCTATTTTTCACGAGGAAGCGAATGGGCTTATCCCGGAAGCTCTACGAGCAAGCTTTGTTAACTTTCAAGCCAACTGAAGCAACTTCGTCAGTTTTGGACCTCATTTTGAGCTTGTTTACGGCTCGGGTCATAACTTTTGAACCACTGGTCGCACAGCTCCCATCTTTTTCATGCAGCTGACCATCAAGCATATCTAACTTCGCTAAAATTGAAAGTGAGCTGTGCGAGCACTCCTTCAAGCTCAAACAAGCGTTTTAGAGCCCTGAGACCCCCATTTTTCAGCTCAAAATAGGGGTCTTCCGCTTCGATCAGTCGCTCCTGCAGCTCAACCAAGGGTCGCGCAAGCTCATCTAAGGTGGTTCTAAGACCTATTTTTCACGAGGAAGCGAATGGGCCTATCCCGGAAGCTCTACGAGCAAGCTTTGTTAACTTTCAAGCCAACTGAAGCAACTTCGTCAGTTTTGGACCTCATTTTGAGCTTGTTTACGGCTCGGGTCATAACTTTTGAACCA
>NW_026970756.1:0-20000 GCF_963678635.1 Symsagittifera roscoffensis | reverse complement strand
TTAACTTGACTGACTTGCTTGAGTCTAAGCAACTCTAATCAAGCCTTCTTTCGGGAATCTGACTCTCTCTTAATATGATGCACCACAGAGCAAGGTACTTTGACTGGGAGCCAATCCCCAGTCTCATGCTATCATGCACCACCGTCTCTCTTGCCATCATGGACTTTCTAAGGATCACCATGAAGGATCACCTTGAGTCAACCTAACTTGCATCAGGTTAACTCTCTTTAAACCATCTTTCGGGAATCTAAGGTGATCCATTACGGACTACCTTGAGCTAATCTAACCTTAGTTAGATCAACTCTAGATGGACCATCTTAGATGGACCATCTATCAAAGGATCACCAAGAAGGATCACCTTGAGTCAACCTAACTTGCATCAGGTTAACTCTCTTTAAACCATCTTTCGGGAATCTGAGGTGATCCATTAAGGACTACCTTGAGCTAATCTAACCTTAGTTAGATCAACTCTTAGATGGACCATCTTAGATGGACCATCTATCAAAGGATCACCAAGAAGGATCACCTTGAGTCAACCTAACTTGCATCAGGTCAACTCTCTTTAAACCATCTTTCGGGAATCTAAGGTGATCCATTAAGGACTACCTTGAGCTAATCTAACCTTAGTTAGATCAACTCTTAGATGGACCATCTTAGATGGACCATCTATCAAAGGATCACCAAGAAGGATCACCTTGAGTCAACCTAACTTGCATCAGGTCAACTCTCTTTAAACCATCTTTCGGGAATCTAAGGTGATCCATTAAGGACTACCTTGAGCTAATCTAACCTTAGTTAGATCAACTCTTAGATGGACCATCTTAGATGGACCATCTATCAAAGGATCACCAAGAAGGATCACCTTGAGTCAACCTAACTTGCATCAGGTCAACTCTCTTTAAACCATCTTTCGGGAATCTAAGGTGATCCATTAAGGACTACCTTGAGCTAATCTAACCTTAGTTAGATCAACTCTAGATGGACCATCTTAGATGGACCATCTATCAAAGGATCACCATTAAGGATCACCTTGAGTCAACCTAACTTGCATCAGGTTAACTCTCTTTAAACCATCTTTCGGGAATCTAAGGTGATCCATTAAGGACTACCTTGAGCTAATCTAACCTTAGTTAGATCAACTCTAGATGGACCATCTTAGATGGACCATCTATCAAAGGATCACCAAGAAGGATCACCTTGAGTCAACCTAACGTGCATCAGGTTAACTCTCTTTGCACCATCTTTCGGGGGTTTTGGGATAAATACATCCCTGCCTGAAGAACATTGCCTCAGCATCTCGTAGCGCAAGCTACTTGATCGCTTACAGCAAGTCCAGGCTTTCCCATCATCAATGGGGGATAGCTTTCCTATCTGACATCGGGGTCAACAGCATCAATATACTTGATACTGCCAAATTAAACCATTAAAGGCAATTTTCATGATGCAGATAGAGCAATTTAATCTATGCTTTAGGTCTGAGTCCTGACTTAGAGGCGTTCAGTCATAATCCATCAATTGTAGCTTCGCATCCGCCTTTTCAGGCAGACGCTGAAACCAGGGAATTGAACACACGGTTCCTCTCGTACTAAGTGTGATTACCCAAGCATAGATCAAATTCAGTAGCAGCCGAAGCCACCACTGGTTAGTTTCAATTCATCAACAGGGTAAAACTAACCTGTCTCACGACGGTCTAAACCCAGCTCACGTTCCCTGTTAGTGGGTGAACAATCCAACACTTTGCGAATTCTGCTTCGCAATGATAGGAAGAGCCGACATCGAAGGATCAAAAAGCGACGTCGCTATGAACGCTTGGCCGCCACAAGCCAGTTATCCCTGTGGTATAAATATGCCCCTCCCTAGGTAGAAGCATGCTTCGTGGGTGCACATATTCCAGATTCCCCACTAACATCCCTCCAGTCGGCCAATTAAGGCAAACCTTTATAGGTATTTAACTATCAGAGTCATTAGGGCTTGGAAACATTAAAGATTAACGGTCTTCACCCTTCCTCCTCTAGCTCTGCTCCGGGGCGCATCCGCTTCCAAAGAGCATCCAGCTCTGCGGCTTGACAGGGAAGCAGATCCGGTAGATCGCCCAACAAGTCTGGAAATTCTTTCCTGACAACGTCGAACGCCGTCTGGGCATCGTCCCTCACCGGAGCGAGGGGCTCTCCACATTCCGCCCTGCCGCTCTCTCCGGCACCTTCTTCATGTTCCAACATGACTACCCTAGGGTGACAAGTTGAAACATGCCTCTTCCACCATCCCACAGTCTTGTAGGTTTTGAGACAGTTTCTCATAGGACAATCAAATTGACCCTTGGAACTGCCTTTCTTGGGCACTTCAATGGTTATTTCGTCTGGACCTCCGTCACTAGGATGTGATGGTGCATGATCGTTCCGAACGTGTCTCTTCATCTCTTTTTTACAATGGAACATGCGATAGCAATCAACGTTGCAGCAGGGCACTGTTTGTGACCTTTCGCCTATAGCACTGACATTAAAATCATCGCTCGCCACGAGATTTAATTTAGCAGATGGCTTCGCCAGCCAAGCATCTTGCTGTTCCCTGGTTTTTAGACCATGGTTGACAAGATCTTGCCTCAGCTGACGTAACCAATCCTTCTGCCAAATCTTCCCATTCTTGAGCAAGTCATCCAAAGCCTCTACAGACAAATTAGCATAGGACGCATACATATCCCTGTGGTAACTTTTCTGACACCTCTTGCTTAAAGTCTTTAAACCGATTAATAAAAGGATCGATAGGCCATGCTTTCGCAGTCTGTAATCATACTGAAAATCTAGTTCAAGCTAACATTTGCCCTTTTGCTCTACGTGAGGTTTCTGTCCCCACTGAGTTAGCCTTAGGACACCTGCGTTATCTTTTTACAGATGTACCGCCCCAGTCAAACTCCCGACCTGACCCTGTCTCCGGGGAGGTTTGCTTTAGCTACGCAAAGTAAACTTTGTGCAACTCATTAAAGCTTACGCTTTAATTAGGCCAATCCGTAGAAAGTACCTTTACTTTTTCACTGGATTAGTAAAGTGACACCGAAAGTAGTGGTATTTCACTGACGACAGCCGAAGCCATCTCCCACTTATTCTACACCTTTCGAGCCACTTCACAAAGTCAGACTAGAGTCAAGCTCAACAGGGTCTTCTTTCCCCACTGATTAGGCTTTGCCCGTTCCCAAAGCTGTGGTTTCGCTGGATGGTAGATAGGGACAGTAGGAATCTCGTTAATCCATTCATGCGCGTCACTAATTAGATGACGAGGCATTTGGCTACCTTAAGAGAGTCATAGTTACTCCCGCCGTTTACCCGCGCTTATTTGAATTTCTTCACTTTGACATTCAGAGCACTGGGCAGAAATCACATTGCGTCAGAACCGTTTCACCAGCCATCGCAATGCTTTGTTTTAATTAAACAGTCGGATTCCCCTTGTCCAAACCAGTTCAGAGTTTGAACGTTTAATGTGCGACAGATTTGACCTAAAGCATATCCATCATCGATGCGCCAAACGCCAACAACTCCGAAGAGCCATCGTACGCTTTAGCATATCGAGACTTCAAGCTAAAGGCTTGTCACACCCATTCCTCAGAGCCAATCCTTCTTCCGAAGGTACGGATCAATTTTGCCGACTTCCCTTATCTACACTGTTCCAAGACCAGAGGCTTTTCACCTTGGGGACCTGATGCGGTAATTGGTACGATTCACTCTCCTGACATTAGCTGGGCCGAATTTTTACGTGCCACCAGGAACAATTGGGATGCTTCAAATGCTGAAACACTCTTTCATGGTTCGAGCCTTATCTCTGATTGATTCAATTCCAAGGTCTCTACTGCATGTTATAAAGAAAAGATAACTCTTCCCCAAGGTCCCAATGACTAAATTCGACTGAGATGACGTTGCCGTCGTAATGCCAAGAGAGTAAGTTCGGGAATTTTAACCCGATGCTCTTTCGAGACTCAGCAGTTTTCAAAAAACCACTATTCAAGACTTTGGCCTTAGCCTGTCTTTTAGAATCGACTAACTCATGTGCAAATGCTGTTCACATGAAAACCTTTCCCGCTTCAGTCCTCAAAGTTCTCATTTGAGTACTTGCTACTTCCACCAAGATCTGCTCCATTGGCCGCTTCGAGCATATACTCACGTATACACTTTTGCGCAACCAATGCGTCCTCCTACACATGAACATACTTTAAGACCAGTTCTAAACCAGTCTTAAGCATCCAGCCGAAGCCAGAATCTGATGTTCATGGTCAGGTATAGGCCACGAGCTCTAGTGCCATCCATTTTCAGGGCTGATTGATTCGGCAGGTGAGTTGTTACACATTCCTTAGCGGTTTTCAACTTCCATGACCAAAAGCGGCCCACAAAAAGCTCGCATTCAAAGTTCAAGTGCAATTAAGTCACAAGAACATCTCACCGATTTATAGTTTGAGAATAGGTGAAGGAAAAGTTTTCCCCCAGTCCTCTAATCATTCGCTTTAACCGATGAAATTGCACAGCGAAGATTTTTCAATCTTGCTTAAGCTTTTGCTATCCTGAGGGAAACTTCGGAGGAAACCAGCTACTAGATGGTTCGATTAGTCTTTCGCCCCTATGCTCAGGTCAGACGATCGATTTGCACGTCAGAACCGCTTCGGGCTTCCACCATGGTTTCCCGTGGCTTCACCCTGCCCAAGCATAGATCACCATCTTTCGGGTCGTGTGCTACTTGCTCTGGATCAGTCATGTTTTAGCAACATAACCGTCCGTGGTTGCGAGACATCGCTTTGACGCTCTCACCACAAAAGTTAATGCAACTCATAAAAGTTACACCGTTCACTTTCATTACGCGTGTACGCTTTCAAACAGCGACAGCACTTGCAAGCAACTCACACTCCTTGGTCCGTGTTTCAAGACGGGCTGTAGAGAGCATTGATTGGGATGTTAAGGTCAGACAGGCAAACAAAAGAGATAAAACTTTATCTCATTTAGTCAAGACACAACAAATTTGAAATCCGAAGAAAACAAATAGCTCGCATCTTTAACAATGATCACCAAAAGACTTTAACAACACTACCCGGTGGTCTAGAATCAAGTTCAAGACATTGGGCATGATAACGCTCACTCCAGTTCTCCTTCAACGGTTTCACGTACTTTTCACTCTCTCTTCAGAGTGCTTTTCAACTTTCCCTCACGGTACTTGTTTGCTATCGGTCTCGCTTTATAATTAGCTTTTGGAGAGACATATCTCCAGCTTCGAGTTGCACTTTCAAACAACTCTACTCATAGGAATGCGCCGTCGACAAGTTATAACAAGACTGTTACGGGATTTTTACCCTCTTTGATGCTATTTTCCAATAGACATCCAGTCAAGTCAACAAGCCAGGCAGCAAACCATACCGGACACCGAGGAGTGTTACCACTCCTCTTCCCGATGAGCTTTTCCCTGTTCATTCGCCATTACTAAGGGATTCTCGGTTGATTTCTTTTCCTCCCCTTACTGATATGCTTAAGTTCAGGGGGTTCTCTCGTCCAAATCAGGTTACGAATCGTACAAATCAAGGCACTCAAGCATCCATAAAACTACCGAAGTAGTAATGTGCAGGAGTTTATCACTCTAGCTTAGGCAAACTGAAGATCGAACACTGTTTAAACGCGCTCTCAATGCAATCACATGTATCACACCGGTACTACATCTGAACAGCTCTTTGATCAACAGAATACCCAAGTTTGAGCGACTTGAATTAAGTGTTCTAACCAATCCCGAAGGATCTCGTAGATACACCAGCAAAAGAACGGACCAATCCGAAGACAGATCGCTCTTACCCTCAGATTTCTCCAAAAGTAAGCGTTCAATCGATTTCAAATAACCCTGATTCGGACGCGATCAACAGCCGAAGCTGAGACCGCCTTTTGCGTTAGAGAGGTCAGTAAACAAATCTTGCGATTCTTACTGAATTAACACATATAGCTGTGCTCCTCCTCGTAAAGCGAGCCTAGTGATCCCCCGTTGAAGGTTGTTTTTCGACCATCTAGCACTGGTTTGATTTAGAACAAAGCCAACCGCAGTCGGACTTTGAGCTGTCTCGACCACCCTGTTTTTTTAGCATTTGGGCCTTCGCTTTCCTCAGTCTTTCTCTTACAACGGCAAACTGAAGATCGAACACTGTTTAAACGCGCTCTCAATGCAATCACATGTATCACACCGGTACTATATCTGAACAGCTCTTTGATCAACAGAATACCCAAGTTCGAGCGACTTGCTTAAGTGTTCTATCCAGTCCCTAAGGATCTGACAGATACACCAGTAAAAGAACCGGATCAATCCGAAGACTGATCACTCCTACGATCGGATTTCTCCAAAAGTAAGTGTTCACTCGATTAGAACAAAGCCAACCGCAGTCGGACTTTGAGCTGTCTGGACCACCCTGTTCTTAAGCATTTGGGCCTTCGCTTTCCTCAGTCTTTCTCTTACAACGGCAAACTGAAGATCGAACACTGTTTAAACGCGCTCTCAATGCAATCACATGTATCACACCGGTACTACATCTGAACAGCTCTTTGATCAACAGAATACCCAAGTTCGAGCGACTTGCTTAAGTGTTCTATCCAGTCCCTAAGGATCTGACAGATACACCAGTAAAAGAACCGGATCAATCCGAAGACTGATCACTCCTACGATCGGATTTCTCCAAAAGTAAGTGTTCACTCGATTAGAACAAAGCCAACCGCAGTCGGACTTTGAGCTGTCTGGACCACCCTGTTCTTAAGCATTTGGGCCTTCGCTTTCCTCAGTCTTTCTCTTACAACGGCAAACTGAAGATCGAACACTGTTTAAACGCGCTCTCAATGCAATCACATGTATCACACCGGTACTACATCTGAACAGCTCTTTGATCAACAGAATACCCAAGTTCGAGCGACTTGCTTAAGTGTTCTATCCAGTCCCTAAGGATCTGACAGATACACCAGTAAAAGAACCGGATCAATCCGAAGACTGATCACTCCTACGATCGGATTTCTCCAAAAGTAAGTGTTCACTCGATTAGAACAAAGCCAACCGCAGTCGGACTTTGAGCTGTCTGGACCACCCTGTTCTTAAGCATTTGGGCCTTCGCTTTCCTCAGTCTTTCTCTTACAACGGCAAACTGAAGATCGAACACTGTTTAAACGCGCTCTCAATGCAATCACATGTATCACACCGGTACTACATCTGAACAGCTCTTTGATCAACAGAATACCCAAGTTCGAGCGACTTGCTTAAGTGTTCTATCCAGTCCCTAAGGATCTGACAGATACACCAGTAAAAGAACCGGATCAATCCGAAGACTGATCACTCCTACGATCGGATTTCTCCAAAAGTAAGTGTTCACTCGATTAGAACAAAGCCAACCGCAGTCGGACTTTGAGCTGTCTGGACCACCCTGTTCTTAAGCATTTGGGCCTTCGCTTTCCTCAGTCTTTCTCTTACAACGGCAAACTGAAGATCGAACACTGTTTAAACGCGCTCTCAATGCAATCACATGTATCACACCGGTACTACATCTGAACAGCTCTTTGATCAACAGAATACCCAAGTTCGAGCGACTTGCTTAAGTGTTCTATCCAGTCCCTAAGGATCTGACAGATACACCAGTAAAAGAACCGGATCAATCCGAAGACTGATCACTCCTACGATCGGATTTCTCCAAAAGTAAGTGTTCACTCGATTAGAACAAAGCCAACCGCAGTCGGACTTTGAGCTGTCTGGACCACCCTGTTCTTAAGCATTTGGGCCTTCGCTTTCCTCAGTCTTTCTCTTACAACGGCAAACTGAAGATCGAACACTGTTTAAACGCGCTCTCAATGCAATCACATGTATCACACCGGTACTACATCTGAACAGCTCTTTGATCAACAGAATACCCAAGTTTGAGTGACCTCCCATCATCAATGGGGGATTGCATTCCTATCTGACATCGGGGTCAACAGCATCAATATACTTGATACTGCCAATTTAAACCATTAAAGGCAATTTTCATGATGCAGATAGAGCAATTCAATCTACGCTTTAGGTCATCAATTGTAGCTTCGCATCCGCCTTCTCAGGCAGACGCTTGAAACCAGGGAACTGAACACACTGTTCCTCTCGTACTAAGTGTTACCCAAGCATAGATCACCCTGTTTTTGAGCGTTTGGGCCCTCGCATTTCTCAGTCTTACTCTTACGAAGGCAAACTGAAGATCGAACACTGTTTAAACGCTCTCTCAATGCAATCACATGTATCACACCGGTACTACATCTAAACAGCTCTTTGATCAACAGAATACCCAAGTTCGAGCGACCTCCCATCATCAATGGGGGATTGCATTCCTATCTGACATCGGGGTCAACAGCATCAATATACTTGATACTGCCAATTTAAACCATTAAAGGCAATTTTCATGATGCAGATAGAGCAATTCAATCTACGCTTTAGGTCATCAATTGTAGCTTCCCATCCGCCTTCTCAGGCAGACGCTTGAAACCAGGGAACTGAACACACTGTTCCTCTCGTACTAAGTGTGATTACCCAAGCATAGATCACCCTGTTCTTAAGCATTCGGGCCTTCGCTTTCCTCAGTCTTTCTCTAACGAAAGCAAACTGAAAATCGTACACTGTTTAAACGACCATCAAACAAGCTTATCTAGGAGAAGTTACTCCTAAGCTACCATCTAAACAGCTTTTTGATCAACAGAATACCCAAGTTTGAGCGACTTCCTTTTGGCGTCAACAATGACGAGGCATTTGGCTACCTGCTTTTGGCGTCAACAATGACGAGGCATTTGGCTACCTGCTTTTGGCGTCAAAAATGACGAGGCATTTGGCTACCTGCTTTTGGCGTCAAAAATGACGAGGCATTTGGCTACCTGATTTTGGCGTCAACAATGACGAGACATTTGGCTACCTTCTCTCTTGCTATAATGCACCACTGACTCTCACTTGCTATCATCCACACCGAGCAAGCTACTTTGACTGGGAGCCCATCCCCAGTCTCAAGCTATCATGCACCACCGTTTTTCTTGCTAATGCACCACCATCATACTAAGGATCACCAACAAGGATCACCTTGAGTTAACCTAACTTGCATCAGGTCAACTCTCTTTGAATTATCTTTCGGGAATCTAAGGTGATCCATTAAGGACTACCTTGAGCCAATCTAACCTTAGCTAGACCAACTCTTAGATGAACCATGAAGGAACATCATGCTATCATGCACCACCGACTCTTCCTTGCTATTATCAACCACCGAGCAAGCTACTTTAACTGGGAGCCAATCCCCAGTCTCATGCACCACCGTCTCTCTTACTCACATGCACCACCGACTCTTCCTTGCTATTATCAACCACCGAGCAAGCTACTTTAACTGGGAGCCAATCCCCAGTCTCATGCACCACCGTCTCTCTTACTCTCATGCACCACCGACTCTTTCTTGCTATCATCAACCACCGAGCAAGCTACTTTGACTGGGAGCCAATCCCCAGTCTCATGCACCACCGTCTCTCTTACACTCATGCACCACCGACTCTTTCTTGATTATGCGCCACCACCTTTCAGCAAAATCTCCAAAAAGATCTACTGCGTACCGGGTCATATTTAATGAGCTGACCGGCTCTTCGCTCAAACAGTGGCATTAGTCACTGATCCTTCCGCAGGTTCCCCTACGGAAACCTTGTTACGACTTTTACTTCCTCTAGACAATTAAGCTCGATCCGCTTCCACCTATTGCCAGGACCGAAGTCTCAGCGACGGGCTTCCGCAATTCTTGCTTAAACATCCAATCAGTAGTAGCGACGGGCGGTGTGTACAAAGGGCAGGGACGTAATCCCCAGTAGTTGTTGACTACCGAGTACTAGGAATTCCTGGTTCACGAATGCAAGTTACAACATTCGATCCCCTTCACGCTCATGAATTTTAGGTGATTACCCGGACCATATAGGCCAAGGTTATCCCTCAATTTAAATTCACCAGTGTAGCGCGCGTGCAGTCCAGGACATCTAAGGGCATCACAGACCTGTTATAGCCTCACTTCACTTGTGCTATTTAATTGCACATAGTACCTCTAAGAAGTAACCAATACTCTAACGAGAATGGCACTATTTAGATGATCAAGATCTCGTTCGTTATCGGAATTAACCAGACAGATCACTCCACTAACTAAGAACGGCCATGCACCACCGCCCATATAATCATGAAAGATCATCAATCTGTCAATCCTTAAGATGTCTGGACCTGGTGAGATTTCCCGTGTTGAGTCAAATTAAGCCGCAGGCTCCACTCCTGGTGGTGCCCTTCCGTCAATTCCTTTAAGTTTCGATTTTGCAACCATACTTCCCCCGGAACCAATAAACTTTGGTTTCCCGGTTAATTTCTTGCCAAGTCAGAAGAGACTTTGACAAATCGTAAGTTGGTATAGTTTATGGTTAGAATTACGAGGGTATCTAATCCTCTTCAATACTCTAACTTTCGTTCTTGATTAATGAAAACATTCTTGGCAAATGCTTTCGCAGTAGTTTGTCTTGCCACGATCCAAGAATTTCACCTCTAACGTAGCAATACAAATGCCCCCGGCTGTTCCTTTCAATCATTACCGCACTTTAGCCACCGGCATCAGTAAAACGCGGGTCATTCTCCATTATTCCATGCTTGATTATTCAATCCCAAAGGATGCTTTGAACACTCTAATTTTCTCAAAGTGAAAACACCGTTTCCACACCTCGTCACATTTAAGTGCAAGGTATTTCTTCGATGCGAAGGATGAGCGTAACGAGTGGAAAGCGTTAACTAACCACCATGTTACCGTTATACTCAAACAGATCCAACTATGAGCTTTTTAAACGCAGCAACTTTTGCATACGCTTGTAGAGGCTGGTATTACCGCGGCTGCTGGCACCAGACTTGCCCTCTACTCGATCATCAAAGGAGCTTTTGCATCCTTTCCATTCTGATTACAAACCATTAAGGCTCATATCATTATTTCTCGTCACTACCTCCTCGTGCGGAGAGTGGGTAATTTGCGTGCCTGCTGCCTTCCTTGGATGTGGTAGCCGTTTCTAAGGCTCCCTCTCCGGAATCGAACCCTGATTCCCCGTTAGCCGTCACAACCATGGTAGTCCGTTACACTACCATCATAGGTTGATAGCTCAGAAATTCGGAAGCTGCGTCCCCCGGCCTAAGCCATCTGGGATCTTTCAGTTACTTTGGATTCATCCGGTATGCGCCCGTACTTAGCAGGTCGCTCGGTGAATTCTTGTAAAAGTTCGCGACCGGAGTCACGCAATCTGCATGCATTAGCTGCAGGGTTACCGCAGTTATTCATCTGACAGGTAACTCAACTTTTAGATAGTAACTGATTTAATGAGCCATTCGCGGTTTCACTTTTGCAAGTTTCACTTACACATGCATGGCTTAGTCTTTCAGACAAGCATATGGCAACTGACAGGATCAATCAGTTTAAAGTACTTCGGAAGCTAGCTTTTTCAAACCGAACCCTGATTTGCAAGCTGCTACCTTTCCAGAAAGGCACACTAAGGTCAACCTTTCCCACGCACAAACTACTACTATCAGCATTTTAAACCTTCACGAGCTAAAGAAGTCTTGGACTCTAGAGGACTTAGGAAAGGCCGTCCTCTGACTAACTCAGTTAAACAGCATAGTTGTGCACCATTGGTACTGATACGGTAAACCATATCCAACTACACCTATAAGTAAGTCTTTCCTGGGGCACCAAGTCCAGGCTTATGCAAGCGCCACCAAGCACGTTTCTTTGAGACCAAGACGACTTCATCTCGACAGCTCACTTAGTTAAACAGCACGGTTGTTGCACCTCTGGTGCTGATACGGCTAACCATATCCAACCATACCTATAAGCAAGCTACTTTGACTGGGGCACCAAGTTCAGTCTCATGCAAGAGCCATCAAGCATGATTAGAACCTTCACGAGCTAAAGCAATCTTAGACTCTAGAGGACTTAGGAAACGCCGTCCTCTGACTAACTCAGTTAAACAGCATAGTTGTGCACCATTGGTACTGATACGGTAAACCATATCCAACTACACCTATAAGTAAGTCTTTCCTGGGGCACCAAGTCCAGGCTTATGCAAGCGCCACCAAGCACGTTTCTTTGAGACCAAGACGACTTCAACTCGACAGCTCACTTAGTTAAACAGCACGGTTGTTGCACCTCTGGTGCTGATACGGCTAACCATATCCAACCATACCTATAAGCAAGCTACTTTGACTGGGGCACCAAGTCCAGTCTCATGCAAGAGCCACCAAGCATGATTTGGTTTACACCGGTTCATAGTTATGCGCAGTACTTAGAAGCACCTTAGCTAAAGCCAATCCTTCTTTTCACAAACAGCTCAACGACTGATTGCTTCAATTTCAAGCTTTTCTTAGCCTTCTCGAGAAGAGACTTTGCTCAACTACACAAAGCCTTTAAGGCAGTTTTGGTTCTGCTTTCTAGTTATAAACTATCTGACCTTCGTTCTTTTCGAACCTTGGATGGTTCTCCTTACTGAGGCGAAATCGAGCGATGATACTTTACCAGTGGTCAAGTCTCATCAAATTACGCCTTTCTGATACGCTTTTGAGGTTAGGAAGTAAAAAAAAAATTTTCAAAAATTTTGAAATTTTTCAAAATTTTTTTGAAAATTCTCGCTACTACCCTCCCCCTATAATACACAGAAATCTCCTAAATGAGTATTTCTGGGGAAAAATTTTTTTTTTTCAAATGCTCACCATTTGCTCAATTTTTGCTCAAAATAACTTTTGAAAACACGCCCGGAAAGCCCTGCCCATGTACTTTCCAACGCTTTTTACCCGAAGTGAATCGCACAATTTTTTGTTGACCAAAAATGCAAGAGACTGAAGTGAAATTTTTTTTTTTTTTGAAAAAATAGCAAAAGTCAATTTTTAACTCGAGCTGGAACCTAAACTAATTTTAGTAAAAAAAATTGTAATATTCCATTAGAAAGCTATGCTCAAGGGCTTTCCAGCGGTTATAATTATATTAAAATTGCCCGAAATTTCATTCTTCTAAACTTCGTCACTTTTTGAGCTCAAAATTGCAGTTCAGCCAAAGCGCTATAACTTTTACACCACTGGTCCGATTGGACTGAGCTTTCTACACCAACTAGCCCTCACACAGAGCTCTCTACGCTAAAATTGAAAGTTAGCTGTGCGAGCACTCCTTCATGCCTAAACAGCTGTTTTTCTGCAATTTCGAGCTGAAAAATCGAATTACAGAGTTTACGGCTCGGGTCATAACTTTTGAACCACTGGTCGCACAGCTCCCATCTTTTTCATGCAGCTGACCATCAAGCATATCTAACTTCGCTAAAATTAAAAGTGAGCTGTGCGAGCACTCTTTCAAGCTCAAACAAGCGTTTTAGAGCCCTGAGACCCCCATTTTTCAGCTCAAAATAGGGGTCTTCCGCTTCGATCAGTCGCTCCTGCAGCTCAACCAAGGGTTGCGCAAGCTCATCTAAGGTGGTTCTAAGACCTATTTTTCACGAGGAAGCGAATGGGCTTATCCCGGAAGCTCTACGAGCAAGCTTTGTTAACTTTCAAGCCAACTGAAGCAACTTCGTCAGTTTTGGACCTCATTTTGAGCTTGTTTACGGCTCGGGTCATAACTTTTGAACCACTGGTCGCACAGCTCCCATCTTTTTCATGCAGCTGACCATCAAGCATATCTAACTTCGCTAAAATTAAAAGTGAGCTGTGCGAGCACTCCTTCAAGCTCAAACAAGCGTTTTAGAGCCCTGAGACCCCCATTTTTCAGCTCAAAATAGGGGTCTTCCGCTTCGATCAGTCGCTCCTGCAGCTCAACCAAGGGTCGCGCAAGCTCATCTAAGGTGGTTCTAAGACCTATTTTTCACGAGGAAGCGAATGGGCCTATCCCGGAAGCTCTACGAGCAAGCTTTGTTAACTTTCAAGCCAACTGAAGCAACTTCGTCAGTTTTGGACCTCATTTTGAGCTTGTTTACGGCTCGGGCCATAACTTTTGAACCACTGGTTGCACAGCTCCCATCTTTTTCATGCAGCTGACCATCAAGCATATCTAACTTCGCTAAGATTGAAAGTGAGCTGTGCGAGCACTCCTTCAAGCTCAAACAAGCGTTTTAGAGCCCTGAGACCCCCATTTTTCAGCTCAAAATAGGGGTCTTCCGCTTCGATCAGTCGCTCCTGCAGCTCAACCAAGGGTCGCGCAAGCTCATCTAAGGTGGTTCTAAGACTTATTTTTCACGAGGAAGCGAATGGGCCTATCCCGGAAGCTCTACGAGCAAGCTTTGTTAACTTTCAAGCCAACTGAAGCAACTTCGTCAGTTTTGGACCTCATTTTGAGCTTGTTTACGGCTCGGGTCATAACTTTTGAACCACTGGTCGCACAGCTCCCATCTTTTTCATGCAGCTGACCATCAAGCATATCTAACTTCGCTAAAATTGAAAGTGAGCTGTGCGAGCACTCCTTCAAGCTCAAACAAGCGTTTTAGAGCCCTGAGACCCCCATTTTTCAGCTCAAAATAGGGGTCTTCCGCTTCGATCAGTCGCTCCTGCAGCTCAACCAAGGGTTGCGCAAGCTCATCTAAGGTGGTTCTAAGACCTATTTTTCACGAGGAAGCGAATGGGTTTATCCCGGAAGCTCTACGAGCAAGCTTTGTTAACTTTCAAGCCAACTGAAGCAACTTCGTCAGTTTTGGACCTCATTTTGAGCTTGTTTACGGCTCGGGTCATAACTTTTGAACCACTGGTCGCACAGCTCCCATCTTTTTCATGCAGCTGACCATCAAGCATATCTAACTTCGCTAAAATTAAAAGTGAGCTGTGCGAGCACTCTTTCAAGCTCAAACAAGCGTTTTAGAGCCCTGAGACCCCCATTTTTCAGCTCAAAATAGGGGTCTTCCGCTTCGATCAGTCGCTCCTGCAGCTCAACCAAGGGTTGCGCAAGCTCATCTAAGGTGGTTCTAAGACCTATTTTTCACGAGGAAGCGAATGGGCTTATCCCGGAAGCTCTACGAGCAAGCTTTGTTAACTTTCAAGCCAACTGAAGCAACTTCGTCAGTTTTGGACCTCATTTTGAGCTTGTTTACGGCTCGGGTCATAACTTTTGAACCACTGGTCGCACAGCTCCCATCTTTTTCATGCAGCTGACCATCAAGCATATCTAACTTCGCTAAAATTGAAAGTGAGCTGTGCGAGCACTCCTTCAAGCTCAAACAAGCGTTTTAGAGCCCTGAGACCCCCATTTTTCAGCTCAAAATAGGGGTCTTCCGCTTCGATCAGTCGCTCCTGCAGCTCAACCAAGGGTCGCGCAAGCTCATCTAAGGTGGTTCTAAGACCTATTTTTCACGAGGAAGCGAATGGGTTTATCCCGGAAGCTCTACGAGCAAGCTTTGTTAACTTTCAAGCCAACTGAAGCAACTTCGTCAGTTTTGGACCTCATTTTGAGCTTGTTTACGGCTCGGGTCATAACTTTTGAACCACTGGTCGCACAGCTCCCATCTTTTTCATGCAGCTGACCATCAAGCATATCTAACTTCGCTAAAATTAAAAGTGAGCTGTGCGAGCACTCTTTCAAGCTCAAACAAGCGTTTTAGAGCCCTGAGACCCCCATTTTTCAGCTCAAAATAGGGGTCTTCCGCTTCGATCAGTCGCTCCTGCAGCTCAACCAAGGGTTGCGCAAGCTCATCTAAGGTGGTTCTAAGACCTATTTTTCACGAGGAAGCGAATGGGCTTATCCCGGAAGCTCTACGAGCAAGCTTTGTTAACTTTCAAGCCAACTGAAGCAACTTCGTCAGTTTTGGACCTCATTTTGAGCTTGTTTACGGCTCGGGTCATAACTTTTGAACCACTGGTCGCACAGCTCCCATCTTTTTCATGCAGCTGACCATCAAGCATATCTAACTTCGCTAAAATTGAAAGTGAGCTGTGCGAGCACTCCTTCAAGCTCAAACAAGCGTTTTAGAGCCCTGAGACCCCCATTTTTCAGCTCAAAATAGGGGTCTTCCGCTTCGATCAGTCGCTCCTGCAGCTCAACCAAGGGTCGCGCAAGCTCATCTAAGGTGGTTCTAAGACCTATTTTTCACGAGGAAGCGAATGGGCCTATCCCGGAAGCTCTACGAGCAAGCTTTGTTAACTTTCAAGCCAACTGAAGCAACTTCGTCAGTTTTGGACCTCATTTTGAGCTTGTTTACGGCTCGGGCCATAACTTTTGAACCACTGGTTGCACAGCTCCCATCTTTTTCATGCAGCTGACCATCAAGCATATCTAACTTCGCTAAAATTGAAAGTGAGCTGTGCGAGCACTCCTTCAAGCTCAAACAAGCGTTTTAGAGCCCTGAGACCCCCATTTTTCAGCTCAAAATAGGGGTCTTCCGCTTCGATCAGTCGCTCCTGCAGCTCAACCAAGGGTTGCGCAAGCTCATCTAAGGTGGTTCTAAGACCTATTTTTCACGAGGAAGCGAATGGGCCTATCCCGGAAGCTCTACGAGCAAGCTTTGTTAACTTTCAAGCCAACTGAAGCAACTTCGTCAGTTTTGGACCTCATTTTGAGCTTGTTTACGGCTCGGGTCATAACTTTTGAACCACTGGTCGCACAGCTCCCATCTTTTTCATGCAGCTGACCATCAAGCATATCTAACTTCGCTAAAATTGAAAGTGAGCTGTGCGAGCACTCCTTCAAGCTCAAACAAGCGTTTTAGAGCCCTGAGACCCCCATTTTTCAGCTCAAAATAGGGGTCTTCCGCTTCGATCAGTCGCTCCTGCAGCTCAACCAAGGGTTGCGCAAGCTCATCTAAGGTGGTTCTAAGACCTATTTTTCACGAGGAAGCGAATGGGCTTATCCCGGAAGCTCTACGAGCAAGCTTTGTTAACTTTCAAGCCAACTGAAGCAACTTCGTCAGTTTTGGACCTCATTTTGAGCTTGTTTACGGCTCGGGTCATAACTTTTGAACCACTGGTCGCACAGCTCCCATCTTTTTCATGCAGCTGACCATCAAGCATATCTAACTTCGCTAAAATTAAAAGTGAGCTGTGCGAGCACTCTTTCAAGCTCAAACAAGCGTTTTAGAGCCCTGAGACCCCCATTTTTCAGCTCAAAATAGGGGTCTTCCGCTTCGATCAGTCGCTCCTGCAGCTCAACCAAGGGTTGCGCAAGCTCATCTAAGGTGGTTCTAAGACCTATTTTTCACGAGGAAGCGAATGGGCTTATCCCGGAAGCTCTACGAGCAAGCTTTGTTAACTTTCAAGCCAACTGAAGCAACTTCGTCAGTTTTGGACCTCATTTTGAGCTTGTTTACGGCTCGGGTCATAACTTTTGAACCACTGGTCGCACAGCTCCCATCTTTTTCATGCAGCTGACCATCAAGCATATCTAACTTCGCTAAAATTGAAAGTGAGCTGTGCGAGCACTCCTTCAAGCTCAAACAAGCGTTTTAGAGCCCTGAGACCCCCATTTTTCAGCTCAAAATAGGGGTCTTCCGCTTCGATCAGTCGCTCCTGCAGCTCAACCAAGGGTCGCGCAAGCTCATCTAAGGTGGTTCTAAGACCTATTTTTCACGAGGAAGCGAATGGGCCTATCCCGGAAGCTCTACGAGCAAGCTTTGTTAACTTTCAAGCCAACTGAAGCAACTTCGTCAGTTTTGGACCTCATTTTGAGCTTGTTTACGGCTCGGGCCATAACTTTTGAACCACTGGTTGCACAGCCCCCATCTTTTTCATGCAGCTGACCATCAAGCATATCTAACTTCGCTAAAATTGAAAGTGAGCTGTGCGAGCACTCCTTCAAGCTCAAACAAGCGTTTTAGAGCCCTGAGACCCCCATTTTTCAGCTCAAAATAGGGGTCTTCCGCTTCGATCAGTCGCTCCTGCAGCTCAACCAAGGGTTGCGCAAGCTCATCTAAGGTGGTTCTAAGACCTATTTTTCACGAGGAAGCGAATGGGCCTATCCCGGAAGCTCTACGAGCAAGCTTTGTTAACTTTCAAGCCAACTGAAGCAACTTCGTCAGTTTTGGACCTCATTTTGAGCTTGTTTACGGCTCGGGTCATAACTTTTGAACCACTGGTCGCACAGCTCCCATCTTTTTCATGCAGCTGACCATCAAGCATATCTAACTTCGCTAAAATTGAAAGTGAGCTGTGCGAGCACTCCTTCAAGCTCAAACAAGCGTTTTAGAGCCCTGAGACCCCCATTTTTCAGCTCAAAATAGGGGTCTTCCGCTTCGATCAGTCGCTCCTGCAGCTCAACCAAGGGTTGCGCAAGCTCATCTAAGGTGGTTCTAAGACCTATTTTTCACGAGGAAGCGAATGGGCTTATCCCGGAAGCTCTACGAGCAAGCTTTGTTAACTTTCAAGCCAACTGAAGCAACTTCGTCAGTTTTGGACCTCATTTTGAGCTTGTTTACGGCTCGGGTCATAACTTTTGAACTACTGGTCGCACAGCTCCCATCTTTTTCATGCAGCTGACCATCAAGCATATCTAACTTCGCTAAAATTAAAAGTGAGCTGTGCGAGCACTCTTTCAAGCTTAAACAAGCGTTTTAGAGCCCTGAGACCCCCATTTTTCAGCTCAAAATAGGGGTCTTCCGCTTCGATCAGTCGCTCCTGCAGCTCAACCAAGGGTTGCGCAAGCTCATCTAAGGTGGTTCTAAGACCTATTTTTCACGAGGAAGCGAATGGGCTTATCCCGGAAGCTCTACGAGCAAGCTTTGTTAACTTTCAAGCCAACTGAAGCAACTTCGTCAGTTTTGGACCTCATTTTGAGCTTGTTTACGGCTCGGGTCATAACTTTTGAACCACTGGTCGCACAGCTCCCATCTTTTTCATGCAGCTGACCATCAAGCATATCTAACTTCGCTAAAATTGAAAGTGAGCTGTGCGAGCACTCCTTCAAGCTCAAACAAGCGTTTTAGAGCCCTGAGACCCCCATTTTTCAGCTCAAAATAGGGGTCTTCCGCTTCGATCAGTCGCTCCTGCAGCTCAACCAAGGGTCGCGCAAGCTCATCTAAGGTGGTTCTAAGACCTATTTTTCACGAGGAAGCGAATGGGCTTATCCCGGAAGCTCTACGAGCAAGCTTTGTTAACTTTCAAGCCAACTGAAGCAACTTCGTCAGTTTTGGACCTCATTTTGAGCTTGTTTACGGCTCGGGTCATAACTTTTGAACCACTGGTCGCACAGCTCCCATCTTTTTCATGCAGCTGACCATCAAGCATATCTAACTTCGCTAAAATTAAAAGTGAGCTGTGCGAGCACTCTTTCAAGCTTAAACAAGCGTTTTAGAGCCCTGAGACCCCCATTTTTCAGCTCAAAATAGGGGTCTTCCGCTTCGATCAGTCGCTCCTGCAGCTCAACCAAGGGTTGCGCAAGCTCATCTAAGGTGGTTCTAAGACCTATTTTTCACGAGGAAGCGAATGGGCTTATCCCGGAAGCTCTACGAGCAAGGTTTGTTAACTTTCAAGCCAACTGAAGCAACTTCGTCAGTTTTGGACCTCATTTTGAGCTTGTTTACGGCTCGGGTCATAACTTTTGAACCACTGGTCGCACAGCTCCCATCTTTTTCATGCAGCTGACCATCAAGCATATCTAACTTCGCTAAAATCAAAAGTGAGCTGTGCGAGCACTCTTTCAAGCTTAAACAAGCGTTTTAGAGCCCTGAGACCCCCATTTTTCAGCTCAAAATAGGGGTCTTCCGCTTCGATCAGTCGCTCCTGCAGCTCAACCAAGGGTTGCGCAAGCTCATCTAAGGTGGTTCTAAGACCTATTTTTCACGAGGAAGCGAATGGGCTTATCCCGGAAGCTCTACGAGCAAGCTTTGTTAACTTTCAAGCCAACTGAAGCAACTTCGTCAGTTTTGGACCTCATTTTGAGCTTGTTTACGGCTCGGGTCATAACTTTTGAACCACTGGTCGCACAGCTCCCATCTTTTTCATGCAGCTGACCATCAAGCATATCTAACTTCGCTAAAATTGAAAGTGAGCTGTGCGAGCAC
>NW_026970755.1:0-17251 GCF_963678635.1 Symsagittifera roscoffensis | reverse complement strand
AAAGTTGTATGAAAAAAGCTGAGAGGAAATGCTTCTCAAATTATTAATACTACAACATGATCTTTATTTTAGCTACTGTTGTATTGTACCGTTTGATTTTTACTTTTTCAGTCAATTTTTTCAAAAAACAATCAGCAATCTTGATAAAAAGTTTGAAAGCTTTGAAGAAAAAAAAACAGTTTTTGGATATAAGTTTTCCAATTTTTTTCGGGCAGCTTGCCTTCAACTCCACTGAGGAATTGGTTTCTTGATTCAACTACTCCGGTTAGCAGATTTTATGCTAACTTTGAGCATTTAGGGCCCATGCGACTTTGAAACGCCACTTTTTCCTTAATTTAGTAGTTTTAGCAAGCCAAAAGTGAGTTTCTTAGACTACCCGAGTCGATCAGGGGAGAAGTTTTTGCAAGATCTTGCAAAAAATTTACAGTTTTTTGTAAAGACTTTGCATCTTTTTGAAGATTTTACAAAATTCTTGCAAGATCTTGAAAAAAATAACTTCCTTTAAGATAAATTTTCTGGGTAAGATCTCTAAAGATACGCTTGCTTTTGTAAGAAAAAAAACAGCTTTACACGCTAAGACAACCTATAGCCTTTGTGGAGGAAGTGTAGCGGCGACACTTAAACATTTAAACTAAATAACTAAAGAACCAAAGAGAAAAAAGAGAAAGCTATAATTGTCTAAAAATTGACTATCTTGTTGGGTTGAACACAATATACAAAATATCAAGAACTAATTCACTCTATTGATCAAATTTCTGACATAAACAATGGAAAAATTGATTTTAAACCAAAAGAGCTTCAAAAAGAAATGAAATATTGCAAAGTAGGAAAAAAATTATATTTTTGAAGATCTTAATTCAAAATGCATAAACTATACCGACAACCAGGAGTGGAAACTAGGAAACTTTATAGGATTTTCTTAGATTGACACAATCAATTTTCCGGTCGCACAAACCACTAAAAGGAATCTGTTTTGGCGTAATTTTCTACGCCGCATGCAAAATTATGAAAAAACAGGCCATAGAGGCGTTTCATGGAAATCTTTTACCAAAAATTCGCATTTTTGCGGGGCGCGCGCTTCACCTTCAAAGTAAGTTTAAAATGGAGACAAAGACTTCCTAGAAAATTTTTTGCATCCGTCAACCAGAATTGGATATCTCAAAATAAAACAAAACAGGACCCTTTGGGTCGGCAGGGGCTCGAAGCATTGAGAAAACCCCCCTAAATCCGCTATTGACAACAACTTGAAAAATTATACATTAAGAAAGAGAAAAAATGAGCTCATAAATGAAAAAAATTTAAAAAAAAGTCAACCAATTTTTTTGGCCACTAAAATCAAAATTCTCTGTGAACGTTGCCGAATTGGATTTCCATGTCGTTTTTCTGGCACTCCCATAACTTTTTCGTGAAAAACTTTCATAGTAGGTTATCTTGCAACATCTTGAAAGACTCTCTAGCGAAATTCTTGCAAGATAACCTTACTAGGTAAAATCTTGCAAAATAACCCTCTCTTGCAAGATTCTTGCAAGATCTTACAAGATAAGCTTCACTGATCAACTAGGGTACTTTCTCAGTCTATAATTTCTTTGTTTTCCACATTGCCCAACTTCCTCTACTTGAAATAAGGTAAGAAACGCTTAATTCCAGGTATTTTAACCCAAGATTAATCATTGATGATTTTAAGCGTTTTTGACAACCTGGGTCGATCGCGATTAGTGTCGGTGTTTTGAAAATAATGAACTTGAAGTGATTTACCTGACTGATGCAATGCAACATCAAACAAATTAACTAACAAGAGTCTCGTGAATGGATACAATGGATTTCTTGAAACTGCTTCTATAGGTTGTGGTTTTTGCTCGACATGGACATTTAGGTACCTAATTTTTCTCAAAATTTTATACAAATTAAACTTTTATCTTAATAAATCTACATTTATAACAAAGTTAGTAAAAAAAGTGTTCAAAAAATTTCTAATCGATGTTTGCCCAATAGCTGAGAAAAAACGCAGTTTCAAAAGATAAATAATCGCTTACAATGAATATGGAACTTAAGCAAATATAATGTTCAAAAAAGTTTGAGCCTGAAGGCAAATTTGTCAACAAAGCTGAATAGTTAGTCGAACTCAAAATTATGGTCGAAATCTGATTGAACACAGAGTTGAAAACCACCAGCAATCTTGATTAAAAATTAGAAAGTTTTGAAGAAAAAAAAAGTTTTTCGATATAAGTGTTCCACTTTTCTTGGTGTATTTTGCTTTCAACTCCACTGAGGAATTGGTTTCTTGATTAAACTACTCCGGTTAGCAGATTTTATGCTAACTTTGAGCATTTAGGGCCCATGCGAGTTTAAAACGCCACTTTGTCCTTATTTAGTAGTTTTAGCAAGCCAAACGTAAGTTTCTTTGATTAACCGAGTCGATCAGGGGAGAGGTGTTTTTGCAAGATTTTGCAAGAAATTTGCAGGAATTTTGTAAAGCCGTTGCAACTTTTTCGAAGATTTAGCAAGATTATTGCAAGATCTTGGAAAAATAACTTCCTTTAAAATAAATCAAACAAGTTCGCTAACAAGAGAGAGTCTCGCGAATGGATACAATGGATCTTTTGAAACTGCTTTTATGGGTTGTGGTTTTTTCTTGAAATGGACATTTAGGTACGTAATTTTTCTCAAAATTTTATACAAATTAATTTTTTACCTTACTTAATCTACATATGTAAATAAATCAGTAATAAAAATGTTCAAAAAATTTCTAATCAATGTTTGAAGTTTGCGTTTCTTGCACTTTAATTTGCTATTCTTGATGTTTTTACTAAGAAATACATCAGTCAAAAGATTTTGAGACAAAGTTGTATGAAAAAAGCTGAGAGGAAATGCTTCTCAAATTATTAATACTACAATATGATCTTTATTTTAGCTACTGTTGTATTGTACCGTTTGATTTTTACTTTTCAGTCAATTTTTTTTCAAAAAATCACCAGCAATCTTGATAAAAAGTTTGAAAGTTTTGAAGAAAAAAAAATAGTTTTTGGATATAAGTTTTCCGATTTTTTTCGGGCAGTTTGCCTTCAACTCCACTGAAGAATTGGTTTCTTGATTAAACTACTCCGGTTAGCAGATTTTATGCTAACTTGGAGCATTTAGGGCCCATGCGAGTTTGAAACGCCACCTTTTCCTTAATTTAGTAGTTTTAGCAAGCCAAGCGTAAGTTTCTTAGATTACCCGAGTCGATTAGGGGAGGTGTTTTTGCAAGATCTTGCAGAATTTTGTAAAGACGTTGCATCTTTTTGAAGATTTTGCAAGATTCTGGCAAGATCTTGAAAAATTAACTTCCTTTAAGATAAATTTTCTGGGTAAGATCTCTAAAGATACGCTTGCTTTTGTAAGAAAAAAAACAGCTTTACACGCTAAGACAACCTATAGCCTTTGTGGAGGAAGTGTAGCGGCGACACTTAAACATTTAAACTAAATAACTAAAGAACCAAAGAGAAAAAAGAGAAAGCTATAATTGTCTAAAAATTGACTATCGTGTTGGGTTGAACACAATATACAAAATATCAAGAACTAATTCACTCTATTGATCAAATTTCTGACATAAACAATGGAAAAATTGATTTTAAACCAAAAGAGCTTCAAAAAGAAATGAAATATTGCAAAGTAGGAAAAAAATTATATTTTTGAAGATCTTAATTCAAAATGCATAAACTATACCGACAACCAGGAGTGGAAACTAGGAAACTTTATAGGATTTTTTTAGATTGACACAATCAATTTTCCGGTCGCACAAACCACTAAAAGGAATCTGTTTTGGCGTAATTTTCTACGCAGCATGCAAAATTATGAAAAAACAGGCCATAGAGGCGTTTCATGGAAATCTTTTACCAAAAATTCGCATTTTTGCGGGGCGCGCGCTTCACCTTCAAAGTAAGTTTAAAATGGAGACAAAGACTTCCTTAGAAAATTTTTTGCATCCGTCAACCAGAATTGGATATCTCAAAATAAAACAAAACAGGACCCTTTGGGTCAGCAGGGGCTCGAAGCATTGAGAAAACCCCCCTAAATCCGCTATTGACAACAACTTGAAAAATTATACATTAAGAAAGAGAAAAAATGAGCTCATAAATGAAAAAAATTTAAAAAAAAGTCAACCAATTTTTTTGGCCACTAAAAATCAAAATTCTCTGTGAACGTTGCCGAATTGGATTTCCATGTCGTTTTTCTGGCACTCCCATAACTTTTTCGTGAAAAACTTTCATAGTAGGTTATCTTGCAACATCTTGAAAGACTCTCTAGCGAAATTCTTGCAAGATAACCTTACTAGGTAAAATCTTGCAAAATAACCCTCTCTTGCAAGATTCTTGCAAGATCTTACAAGATAAGCTTCACTGATCAACTAGGGTACTTTCTCAGTCTATAATTTCTTTGTCTTCCACATTATCCAACTTCCTCCACTTGAAATAAGGTAAGAAATGCTTAATTCCAGGTATTTTAATCCAAGATTAATCATTGATGATTTTAAGCGTTTTTGACAATCTGGATCGATCGCGATTAGTGTCGGTGTTTTGAAAATAACGAACTTGAAGTGATTTACCTGACTGATGCAATGCAATATCAAACAAGTTAACTAACAAGAGTCTCGTGATTGGATACAATGGATTTTTTGAAACTGCTTCTATGGGTTGTGGTTTTTGCTCGACATGGACATTTAGGTACGTAATTTTTCTCAAAATGTTATACAAATTAAACTTTTACTTTACTAAATCTACATATATAACAAAGTTAGTGAAAAAGTGTTCAAAAAATTTCTAATCGATGTTTGCCCAATAGCTGAGAAAAAACGCAGTTTCAAAAGTTAAATAATCGTTTACAATAAATATGGAACTTAAGCAAATATAATGTTCAAAAGTGTTTGAGCCTGAAGGCAAATTTGTCAACAAAGCTGAATAGTTAGTCGAACTCAAGTTTATGGTAGAAATATGATTGAACACAGAGTTGAAAACCACCAGCAATCTTGATAAAAAATTTAAAAGTTTTGAAGAAAAAACCAGTTTTTCGATATAAGTTTTCCAGTTTTCTTGGTGTAGTTTGCTTTCAACTCCACTGAGGAATTGGTTTCTTGATTAAACTACTCCGGTTAGCAGATTTTATGCTAACTTTGAGCATTTAGGACCCATACGAGTTTGAAACGCCACTTTTTCTTTAATTTAGTAGTTTTAGCAAGCCAAACGTAAGTTTCTTTGATTAACCGAGTCGATCAGGGGGGAGGTGTTTTTGCAAGATTTTGCAAGAAATTTGCAAGAACTTTGTAAAGCCGTTGCATGTTTTTCAAAGATTTTGCAAGATTATTGCAAGATCTTGGAAAAATAAATTCCTTTAAGATAAATCAAACAAGTTAGCTAACAAGAGAGAGTCTCGCGAATGGATACAATGGATCTTTTGAAACTGCTTCTATGGGTTGTGGTTTTTGCTTGAAATGGACATTTAGGTACGTAATTTTTCTCAAAAGCTTATACAAATTAATTTTTTACCTTACTAAGTCTATATATGTAAATAAATCAGTTATAAAAATGTTCAAAAATTTCTAATCGATGTTTGCTCAATAGCTGAGAAAAAAACGCAGTTTCAAAAGATAAATAATCGTTTACAATAAATACCGAACTTAACCAAGTATAATGTTTAAATATGTTTGAGCCTGAAGGCAAATTTGTCAACAAAGCTGAAAATTTAGTCGAACTCTAATTTACGGTCGAAATATGATTGAACACAGAGTTGGATCATTGTCAAACTCAAAATTGAAGCATCGTAGATCTCAAAGTCACAACCGATCGAACGCTGCGACCATAATCTTTTTGTTATTCTAGTCGATCAGAACTTTGCAGTTTTTGTTCGATATTTTGGTCATAGCTTTTGTTCAAACGAGGAAATTTATTTCTTTATGGAGCAAATTGCCTGCGTTTGAGAAAAGGGAAAAAATTATTACAACGGATTTTCGGTGTCTGAAATAATGCCAATATAACGATCAGACAACAAAATTGGACTAAAAAAGATTTTTTTTTCCACATTTTTTTGTTTCGCGTTGCGCAAAATTTTGAGTTATCAATTGAGTAATGTGGAAGCTTTACAAAGCAAGTGTACAGCCTACTCCATTTTTGATTTTAAGATGACATTGCAAAAAAGTTCTGTTAACCTCTCCCCCTAACCTTTGCCGCTTTGTTCCCTTACAAACCCCCGTCCCAACATTTGCCACCCCCGCAACCTGAACGAACCCCCCTCACCCACCTGAACCAACTTTCCCATTCCAATCGTTAGGGTGTAAGGAGGCAAAGGAGCAAAATTCAGTTATTAAATAGCATTAAAAAAGTAACAAAAATCAAAGTTGCGCAGAAAAAAAATTAAATTGATATACAAGTAATGAAATTTAGTTTAAAACGTAGAAAGGACTTTATGTGCGTTAAATTTGGCATCTGAATAAAATGGGGGAAAATTGATTTTCTTTCAGTTTAATTGTCAGTGCCCAAAAGGGTTTAAAAAAGATTATGATGGGTTTTGATGCCTCGAAAAAAAAGTAATTTTGTTAAAACAATTTTTAATTGAAAATAATCATTTCTTAAAAACTTTTGGGGACACTGACAATGAAACTCAATTAGAATTTTTTTCATAAAATTCTAATGCGGGTGGCCAAATAAAAGATTTTTTTTTGTTTTTATCACGTTACAAAAGTAGTTTGTGCTAGATAGAATCAAACAAATTAGTAAATCAAATTTAAAAGAAGCAGCTGCAAAATTTCTGAAAAAAATGCTTTTATAAAAAATGTACAGTTTAGGAACTTGACTAGAAATTTTTATGCCAGTTATTGAAAACAGGTTTCGAGAATTTCTAAGCTCAAGCCTGTCGTTCTTAAAAAATTTTGTACAAGTTGTTTTGTAAAAGTTTTTTTTTAAATACTTTAGATAAAATGAGTCACATTTTGTGCAAATTGTTTCATTAGAAAAGACACATAATCAACCTGAAAAAGAAATTTCGTGGAAAATCTGAACCTAAAAGTGGACATGAATTGCGGAAAAGATCTTGAGTCATCTCGATTACTCAGTCTGGAGGTGAAGAAAAAAGAAACAGACCATGCTTAGCTTTCCACAGATTTTCTGCGAATAACAAAAATCAAATGTTACGACAGATTACTCACATCGAGTTCCCCGCGAACCTCGAAAAAATTCAATACAAATTGTTAGAATTCGTTTGAAAGATTATGTAACAATTATTCTGATGCTAAAAACTAAAATAGGCTGTTTTCATTTTATAGAAAGCGTTTTTAGTTTTTTTTATAAAAAACTCATTTTCTGTTCTTTTCAAAAAGTTAGTCAGAGTCGTTTTAAAACAAGAGCTTCTAATTTTGACTCGGTTTTAGTGCTTAGTTTAGATCATTCCGAATTCCAAAGATCGCGCCGAACCGGGTAAAGTTTAGACTCATTGCAACCATAGCCTCAAAACAATAAAAAAAACTATAGACCGTAAGCAGAGCTTTTTGCGTTCTGCGGGTGTAACTACCTTAGTTTAAAAATGGGATGGGTCGTTTTTTAAGAGTCAGTTTAGTTTGATAATTGAAATTACTCGGTTGCCAACCAAGCTGAATACATGGCTCGGCTGCTGCATTTCAAAATCAACCAATAGGTAATTCAACTTCGTTTCTAAAATACAACAGAAAATTAAATCTCGCCAATCAGTTTTGCCTAATTTTTTTATAGATGTTGCGTCTAAGACGTCTTTGTCCTGACTAAAAACGTCTGAAAAAATATTTTTTTCAGTTAATTTTGTGATATTTCAGCTTTGATGTTTTCCGTTTGTTTCATATTTTTTCACAGTCAAATCACAGTAAAATAGCCAAACGGAGACAAAATTTTTGAGACGAAATAATTGAAAAATAAAAACAAATTTGGTCAAGCGATGCAGTCATTGGTATCAAAATAAAAAGCTGGAACTTCATCTCATCGTTAAAAAAACTCAAATTGAGAAAACCAAATTGAGAAAACTAAGGCAAATTCAAAAGGTTTCAAGGCTATTGGTTCAAAAGGGACAAAGCTCAGAAAAATTTAATTACATCAACCTTTTTGCCACTTTCAAAATTTTTCGAGCTCTTTTTTGATATTTTAATGCAAAAAATCTAAATTTTTGATGACTATATATGTTGGTAAAGAAATTGGATTTGAACCGCAAATTGCGCGCTTTTTCACTTCCAACAGATTTCATTTAGGTGTTTTACGTTTTTCTATGACTGAATGCGTGATGTTACAATCTATAATATCAAGTACAAATGTGTTCATAAAAGTTAAATTGTTCACTGTGCAAATTTTGATAACTTTCGGGAATGCAACTAGCTGAAAAGAGTTTTATCAACTTTCACATACAAGTTTGTTATAATAGCTGTAACTGTATTCTCCTCGCACACAAACTTTCAATTGGTTTTGTCAATTTTTTGTAATCGTGAGTTTTTTGATCAGCTTTGAAAAAGATGGGTAGTTTAGTTTCCCGACGTTAACTGATGCAAGTCTAGCTGTCAACAAAAAAACTGGGTTTTTGAAAAGCTCTAATTGCCGCCAAGAGTTTGTAGTTTTGTATGGATCTTTATAAAACTAAAAATCGGGTGAAATGATTCAAGGCATGTCTTCTGGATAGTTTCAAACGCATCCGAAACATCATTTTTTGGCGATCAAGAAATGCACAGAAGAGTGGGTCCACAGTACTGAAATCAAACTCAAAGTTGTTTTTTCACGTGCGAA
Source organism: Symsagittifera roscoffensis (assembly GCF_963678635.1). Lineage (NCBI taxonomy): Eukaryota > Metazoa > Xenacoelomorpha > Acoela > Convolutidae > Symsagittifera > Symsagittifera roscoffensis. The sequence goes on along the minus strand of NW_026970755.1, from coordinate 8,483 downwards.
ACCAGATGCAAAGCCAGACGCGAAAATGGCATTTTTCGATTTGTAACTTTTCGAATCTCAATTAAAACACTCTTTGACCACTATTTTGAAATAGATGGATACTAGTTTTAAATGATTGATCGAAACTTGTCAAAATTTGAGTACAGGTTTTTTTCTGGCATAAATATAAGAGCTGCGTGCATAATAGCGCTCAAAAAAATCCAGTCGGACAGTTGAATATGTGCCGTCGTAAAACCAATTATCATCGCAACTTGTAATTTGCAGTTCTGTAAGAGTGATGAAGAAACGTTTTACCTGGTATCAAAAGGCCTAGAATCAAAAAAGAAGAAAACTTTCGCTGTTGTTTGCCACTTTCAGCTACTCTTTCATTTCAAAACCATATACAGACTTCTGCACCTGCATTCTGTACCGTCTTTCCTGCCACACCCTGCTAGAAATTCTTTAGTTAGCTGAGTAGGTCACCGCTGAAGTTTCTCTGTTTTTTTTTGCTCAAAGGACAGCAAAAATAATAATTTAACGCGGTGGCTCATCTGTTATGTATATAATCTGTTGTGAATAACTGTGTCTCAATATCGGCTAGATCAAGAAGAAAATGTAAGCCATACTAGTGCATTTTTTTGAAATTGCGATTACTTTTAGACATAAATTTTCCTCAAACCTAGGTGCCTGTCCAAAGTCGATGATTGAAAAATGCATCTGCTTTTTAAACCTGCATCTCGTTGTTTTTGTTTGTCATAAAGATTTTTTTGGTAATTCGAACTAGAGAGCAATAACAAGGACAATAATATCACTACAGCCTTGGTATGGCAAACTCATAAATCCAGCAATAATTTTGCACGTGTTTCTCACTGATTTAAGTCTTGTTTCATTTTTGTCTATGAGACGCTGCTCATAGAAAACTCTTCTAATTTAACTAACCTCTCATTTTGATCCAGCTGTAAAACAATGTGACAATTAGCCGACAATTTTTTGACAATTTTGTCTAGCAATCAATTTTGTTAGACAACTTTTTGTTTCGTTTTCGGTTTTCTGGAACACAATTGTCCAGACGCGCGCCTCATAGTATCAATTTAAGTACTAAATGTTTATGTATTTTGCCGAAGGTTGTAGTCAATTACCTTTTTTCTTTTTATGTCTAGAGTTGTTGATTGATCCGTCCCCTAGCAGAGGAACAGTTGTGGTGAACAGAACACCAGGGGAGACTATCGTTGTTTCGTGTTCCTTCAAAGGATTAGACAAGAGCAACATCCAGCACGTCCAGATGTTCAAAAATGGCCAGCAAGTCCTATACAAGGAACCAGATCATCGTGGGTATTGTGTACTATCATTATGTAATCATTATGTAATTTCCAGCAGCAATGCCCGCATCCAGTTTCAAGCGTTAATAATCGTTTATATTACGATTTTTTTACCATTCTTACTAAAATTGAGAAACAATCGTTTTTAATCAATTAATAATTGATTATAATCTCTCTTTTAAAATCAAATTATAATTAATTATATTCTATTATAATCGATTACAATTGAATATTTATTTATATATTTTTCGATACAATTTTAATCGATTATTAATGATTATAATCCATTATTTTTATTCAAATTTCTAATTCATTAGTTTTGCACAAATATCCATTATAATCGATTATAATTGATTATAATCCCTTTTGTTTGTCCATTTTGTTTTCGAATTTGCATCTAAACTGCTTATAATTTATCCTTTTTGTAGACGTTGGTTCCTATGAAAAATAAGAAAAATGTTTTAAAAGTTTTCCAATCAAGTCAAAATTATAGTTTTTTTTTCATTTCTTCTCCCTTAGAGTTGTTTTGTGATGCATATTTTAAACTTTTTAAACACCAAAACATCAGCAAATTGATTTAGTTTCATGATTGATTCGGAAGATTTAATATTATCTACCGCGGGAATCTTTCCACTAATATGAAAGGATCTCTATGAAACTCTTGTTTCCAGGTAAAACTTTGTTTCCAAATGAACCAAAGTCTTCAAGAGATCTCTCTTTTAGAGATTTTCTTATTGACACAAAAATGATAACCCATAAGATATAATTCAACTATAGTTTTCAATTGACAAAATTTTTTTGGCAAAATAAGAGATTATTATCGATTATAATTGTTTATAATTGATTCTAAGGGGTTTTTGTAAGAACTGTATTCAATTATAATCGATTTTAAAAGATTATAATCTCTTGGAAAATATCACGATTATAATCAATTATAAATCCTTTAAACACCTAATTTTGGTAATTGTAATCAATTATAATTGTCAAAAAATCATCATAATATTCCGTTATAATCGATAATTTACGCCTAAACTTGGATGCAGGTGAGGTTCCATAGATCCTAAGTGATGATGCGTACAGTAAACCGTTGTAATAGTAAAATCTAGATCAGTAAAAATATTTACGCAACAATTACGTCAATGGCTGAATTAACTATTCATAGAATAAGTGTTTAATGAGCTAGAACAATAATTTTACAACAACAGGACGCATAGGAAGAATTGTTTTTTTTTCCAGTTTTATATTCATTTTTTGTTTTGAGGAAAAACTTTTGTCATTTTGTAAAATTCTCAGTTTTTAGCTAATGTGATTAGGTAACTGAATCACGATTTTTCAGTTTATTGATCTGATCTACCCGTTTTTGGTTTACTGATACATCGATTTACTGACCCACTACTAATTATCGATTAAAACCAATTTTCGCGGTCAAGAAAGTTCCAGGGTTGACAAAAAAGCTTATCATACATTTTTCATATATGAAAAAAATGCCTATCATGCACTTTCATACAACTCATAAAGCAAAAGTTAGTGTATGAAAATAGCAAAATAAGCACTTTTTCCATAATATGAAATTGTATGATAAGCATTTTTTCCATACTATCAAATTGTATGACAATCATTTTTTCCATAATTGAAAATTAGAAAAAAAATTTTGTTTCGAAGTTTTGTGTTTCATACGAAACACTAGCAGAGGATTTTATGTAATATGAAAACCCAGAGAACTGGCAGTGACCCCGTAGATAAAATGCATTTGGTGATTTCAGCTATGAACGTAAGTTGTAACAATTTCACATGGAATTATATAACAAAAAAGTAGTTTTTTCAATATGGCTAGATAGTTTTTAGTTTGAAAATTTTGGAAGATGAGAAAAAAAGGCCAGTTTTTTACAAATTTAGTTTTATCTTAGCAAATGAAACAAAAGATAATAATCTTCTTGACAAAAAAAACACTTTCTTGTGATTTTTGGATTTTTCGGGCGAAAATTTTTTCCTGGACTACGTTATAAACACAAAAAAGTCAAATTTAGCATGCAACGTTTTTTTTTTCGTAAAATTTATATTTTAACACAAAAATAGGTTTGCAGCCAAAAAGGGGAATAAAATTTTTAACCTCAAATTTTTGTTTTTGCTTATGAAAAAATGCATATCATACAATTTTCATAAATGAAAACTCTATGACATGTATTTTTCTGAAATAAAAAAAACTTAAGATTTATTCTAATTCATTATAATCATTGATAATCCATTATAAACCATTATAATCGACAAAATGTGTTTAAACTGATTTCTTTAATTTGTTTTGGTGTCATCAAAGATACTATGAAAACTCATGTAACATCGATGGCAACTTTCGATTGTCAAGTGAAGCATCGTATTACAGCAATTTCGCCTAAATTGGGGTTCTAAACTAAACATATAATCATTTGTTTTTTGTTAATCTGCGAGCTTATCGGCCTAAGCAAGCTTATTTGTTTTCTTTTATAATCTGTAACTTTATCGGCCGAAGGTCGCTTATCTGTTTTTTTTTGTAATCTGTAAGCCTATTGGTCTAAGGAAGCTGATTTGTTTATTTTGTTATCTATGAGCTTGTCAGCTGCAGGTTGAATGAGTTTACATGAAAAAAAACGATAACATAAAATAAAAACAATTCGAAGAAAAAGGTCATAAAATTGTTACCCTTGTCAATTTATATATTCTTCCTTAATTTGAAGTCTATAGGGCCAATTGTCAACTATTTAAACATGTTTTAAAAGGTAAGTAGATTACATTCACTAAATTTTTGTGAATTCCGCGCTCAAAAATGTGTTTCTTAAATTTTGACTGCTTGTTAGTTTTTCGAAACATTTATGTTGACTTTTTTCACTTTCCCCTCACATCTCAAATTTTCTTTTTTAATTGTATGATTTTATATGATATTGTGGCAAAATTACAAGATGGCTTTCTGTGAGAGTTACGAATAATTAATGCGTGTTCATTATAATTGTTTTTTCAATATGCTTCCCGTTACCATACTGGGCCTCACGAGAAGTTTACTCAACGTTTGATGAGTTGCTACTCTCTCTTTAGCTCTGAGAATGTGCGATCAGCGGGACATCTTGTCGTGTGGGAAATACATTCCGGATGACTACCAGTGCCCAGACGACAACGGGTTTTGTGAATTATGGCTGAGTGTTACCCGCTCACAGGTTTTAGTCAGTAGTGGTATTCCTTTTTAAAATTTGGGGTCTTTTTACGTAGCCCTAAAGAAGCAATGTAAGAACCAGTTTTTGTTCCGACCATTTGAAATATGTGGAAGAACTTAGTATTCAGGTGTGCTTTTGTTTTTTTCAGTTTTTTATTTCTGTTTTCCACGCAAAATCAATTACCACAAATAATCATCATGGTGGATCGAGTGATACGTCATACTAAAGCCCTTCCAGTCGTAATTCTAACGAAATAATCAACAAAAACTCCAAAAAACCTGAAAAAAAATTGAAAAAATGTTGGAACGTTTTTGAATTTTTCAATAATTGTTTTTTCGTTTTTCGAGAATTTTCCTTCAAAAACTGTTTTGCAATTTTCCTACATCAATAAAATTGTCGAAATTCTTTTTTTGTTTTGATCTTTATATGATGAGGTTAACAAATTGTTTCTAGTATAGGTTTACATTGATCAAAATAACTTACATAAATGGCCACTTGAAATAGACAAATCTGGGAGATCGTAATTAGACAATTTTGCCTGTTTTCAGAAGTATCCGAGCGCAAAAAAGGGTTTTCATTTTGGATAGTGGTATGATACCACCGTTTTTTTGTTGCAAATTTATAAATTGGAAACTTTTCAAGATTATAGAAATGAAAAACTAACTAGTTAGGAACTTGAAAAACTAATGTGAAAACTTTGGTGAGATGTGAACATTGGAGAAAACCGATATCATGAGAAAAATTAGAATTTTAAATTTATTAACTCTTTATTTCCTATTTTTCTGGTCTCTAAAGCTTATGGAAAAATTTATTAATTAATTCCGCGTCAATTTGCTGATCAGTTCCTAAAAATCTGAAAAAGGTTTCTGGGGCAGTTGTACAGTTTTCGAGTACTGGTAACAATTGAAAACTTATGATGTTTTTTAGAGTTGATCAATTATTTCATTATTTGTTTATGATTATGATGTAATTTGATTTTTTCGTCTGATGTGTTCATTTTGCTGAGAGTCTCAGATTCACGAGTTATCAGATAATTTTCAAGAGTTCGTATAGATGAAGCTCTTTTACACTATACATTTCCACTTTTTCCCGCACTTTTTCCCGCAGGGTACTGGTTCAAATTTTTTTCTTGAAAATTAAGACTCCAGTTTGAGGTCAATCATGTCAAGGTTTGATTTGGAAGTCGACCCGTGTATTAACACGCCATATTGTACAACAGGTTTATAGTTTGTTTGAAAGAACTGGTTCTGTTACTGTTTTGTCAAAATTTTACGCTGTTGAAAAAAGTTTCCACAGAAAACTATCAGCTTTTTTTGACAATATCAATGTGATCTACGAATTCTAGTTTTTATCGAGATACGACACCAGATGTTTGATTTTTAGAATTTTTATTCCGTTCTGTGAACCTTACTCTTTTAGGTTCATCTGAGTTCAAAGCAATTTTGCTTTCCTCCAACCATTAGTTTGCTTTCGTCAATGCATTCTCATGGTTTCAACCATTTTTGATTTTTCAGTCTGAGTTTTAATGGCTGTATCATCGGCATACTAATATGCATTTGTAATTGCATTGAATTTTAGTAAATCATTTATGAACAGAGTGAGAAGTAGAGGTAATAGAAATGAGCGCTGTAGGACTCCGCAATTTTTATTTGACTTTCCAATTTGATTCTGCTTATATTTGGAAGCTGCTTACGTTCTGATAACAGAGATTTAGAAATTTATATGCTTGTTTTGTTAAACCGTAATCATAACATTTGTTTAAGAGCTGTTTGTAATCAACAAAAGTGTCAAACGCTTTTATTAAATCAAATAAAGTATACCGAGTCCTAATAATTTGGTTGTTCCAATCTAATTGAGTTTCTTCCATTGCCTAAATCCGAACTGAGATTGATGAAGTATATTTTGTTGAGTAACAAAAACTTTATTCATTTGTATATTAACCGTTCTAGTGTTTTCTCAAAGACAGGTAAAAGCGATATTGTTATAAAAATAGAAGATTTGCGCCATTCCCTTCTTGATGAATGGATATCACTTTTGCAATTTTTAATGAGCACAGAAAAATGATGTTGCCGAAACGTTTTTGAAAAAAATCAGTAAGCACAAGCTCGAATGGTTCTCTTATTGAGAGAATGTAAACATCATTGATGTTGTGGCAACCCAGGCTGAATTTTTTTGAACTTTTTCAAGATTTGCTTAACTTATTTGCTTGTCACTGGTCTCAAAAACATTAATTTTTCTACATCTTTGTTGCTGCTATGTCTGATGGGTGATTTATTGAAAGAGTTTGGTATTTTTCTGCCTATTTTCGCAAAATAATTGTTGAATAAATCTGCATCAGTGAGAATGTTCTGTGTGCTAACACTTTTTTTAAGATTGGTAAGTTTGGTAATCACTTGAAATAATTAATTTTTGTTTTTTCGCAGTTTGCAGTTTGTTCTGATAAAAATATTTTTCTTTTATTTTTGCAATATAAATTTATCGCTAGCCTCTGTAGTCTTTTTTCATAAAAAACCTTCTACGCCTTTTTTTTTGTTTGCTGCATTTGTAACTCGGTTATCAATCCAAGAGGTCTTGTCTTTGTTCACTCTTTTTGGTTTCTCAAGGATAACTTTAATCAAATTGTCAATAAACCCTGCGTGAACTTGAGTTAGTTCCTCCTTGCAGCTTTAATTAATAGCATTTTCTTCTAAGTAGTCATTTAGATTTCTATCAAAGTAGTCAATTAGAATTCACTTTTTCTTCTATCATATCCACCACGCAGAGAAATTGACACCAACCTGATATATTTTTGTATTTTTCCAAGAATATGGTCGGATCATTGTGTGCTACTTGCACAAAAACCGGCTATCCTTGTTATGATGTTGTATGAAAAGTTTTTTTTAAATCAAAATAACAAAAGTTTCTTAGTATAAGCAGATTTAAAATGAACATTTTTCTTAAATCAAAACAGAACCCAGATAAAAAAAATAGCCGGCAATCGGCCAGAACGTGGTTCAAAAAATCCAAATCAAAAGGCTTCAAACTTGGTTGCTGTTTAACAATATTTTTCTGAGGCGGTGTACCTACTAGCATAAAGTTTTATTCAATTTAAAATATTAGCATAAAAAAGTTTTTTTTTAGAATTTGTTTCATTGCTGTAAATTGTTATCCGTTGCTTCTTGAAAGGAAAAACACAAACCATCGTTTTTTTCAGTAATTCAATTTTGCTTTTCCGATTTTTTCCGATTTTCGTTTTTTTTTGTGTTTCAGACTACGGGTGAAAATTTTTGCTTTCTGCAGCTGCGGATAAAATCTAGCTTTTCAGATTTCCGATTCTGGCGAGTACACATGTTGTCTGAAAGATGCCAACGGCCGAATACATGAGTCTGCTATTACAAACGTGACCGTCAAGGGTATATATATTTTTATATATTTTTTTATACGTAACCATGTGCTTACTTTATCTTTAATTAAACCCCAAAAATTAGTTTATTTTTTTTTCAATGACACATTTTTTTAAATAATCTAACTGAAATACAAACAAAGGCTAGATATAAACCTCCGGATCAAATTGTTTGTCCCAGACTTTAAGGGTCGCGCCACATCCGGATTTAGACCAAAATTGCATAGTCGCGCCGAGAGTTTGAGTCTAGAAAGTCTGGAGATGAGTCGCGCCTTCGGCCGCGAAAGTCTAGATATACCAAAATTTGGTCTAGAAAGTCTGGAAATGGGTCGCGAAAGTCTGGACATACCAAAATTTGGTCGCCAAAGTCTGGACATGGGTCGCGAAAGTCTGTGTACAGACTTTTGTGACCCATGTCTAGATTTCCGCGACCAAATTTTGGCAGCTCCAGACTTTCGCGACCAAACTTTGCTATGTCCAGACTTTCGCGACCCATGTCCAACCTTTCGCGACCAAATTTTGGCATGTCTAGACTTTCCCGGCCCACGGCGCGACTCATGTCCAGACTTTCCAGACTCAAACTCTCGGCGCGTCTATGCAGTGTGGGTCTAAATCCGGATG
>NW_026970754.1:0-25307 GCF_963678635.1 Symsagittifera roscoffensis | reverse complement strand
AGACCATTTCCATTCTGGTAATGGATCTTTACGGTTCATGGTAATAATCTCAGCGAGGTCTTCGATAGTTAGAGATTTTTGTTCGTTAATTAGCGGGTAGGGCGGCTTGTTTCGATCAATGTGATTGTATTCATCAAGGTTACAATAATTAAACCCGTCATCTCGGGAATCCGGAAATTGATACTCAGACTCCGGCTGCTAGAAGACGGTTCCGCCACTGGTTAATGGAAAGTTCGAATTCGTATAATCGGAAACCGAGTTTGGCACGTTTCTATTTTTGACTTTACACGACAGTAGAGCTAGAGTTTGACTCTGACTGGTTTGCGCGGTTTGAATGAAACCAACGGCTGGCTAGCACAGTAGATTTATTAGACGTTTGCGGAAAGTTTTTTTTCGGATTATATTTTTTCGAATCTGGCTTGCAAAGGATTTCTGATATTGGTTTTATCTTCATCCAATTGACTAGTCGAGACAGAAATTGCCGGTTGGAAAGATTGGTTAACTGGGTTAACGCGGAACGGGGTTAAAACCAGCAGCACTCGGTGACGGTTCGGTTTTATGTGTAGACTGAATTTCTTCGGTTGATTTATTCACCCAGTTTTCTGTCCTTTTACTTCCGGCAAGACTCCCCTAGGGCAAGTCTATCGAACTTGACTTCCTTTTCATCTCTTCAAGAAATGCATTTTCCGTTAAGGTAGGTTCGGCCAACTCTTCCAGTTCTAATAGATTTTTCTGCTGTTTTAAGCGCAGTTAAGCTTCATTTTGTCGCTCTATTTCTTCACGGCGCAAGGTTGCAATTTTCAGCTCTGGACTTCTTTGGCTAGAAGTCAGGGACGCAGACCAATACTTAGAAGATTCCACATGACTTTTATTTGATGTGGTTGCAAAGCTTCTTTATTTAACACTTTCAAAGTGGCTGAGCGTCTGTTTGGCCTCAAGATACTGTCGGGCTTTAGAAAGGATTTCATCGTTTTTGTGTGTTAAAATCTCTAACCACTGTTCCAAGGCTGCTTTGTCGGATTTTTATGGTGTAAGAAAAAAGATTTCTTCATTTTTGGAGACGGCTTTTGCCGAGCATTCTTTTCAACTTTGAAGCCATTTTTTGATTTTAACAGTGCGGTCTTTCCTTTCAATGGCCTCAAGTATGCACTAATGGTTATATCTAACCATTTTTCGAGCTTGGTCCTAGCTAGCGTGAGACGGTTGATCTTATCGGCAAGATCGGACGCCATTGCTGGCGGAGACGAGGGAACGTTCGCGGTAAGCGGAAACGGGTCGGCAGCCATCTTACAACAAGTGACTACACTGAGCATCAGACAACCCCCAGGAGCGAAACCTGAGGTAAGAAATAAGCAAAGTGTAATCAACTCGGAAAGAGTTCTGGCTGAACGAAAGAATTGCTATGACCACCTTATCTCGCCTACTAACCTAACGTTAACAGATAAAAAAGCTAGCAACTCAAAAAAATTAATTTTAAATAAATTAAAGTAAATTCAATTGATAAGGTAAACAAAAAACTAAATTCGTTTAAAATCTATGCTAAGACTTTGAATTAAAACGGGGACTTTCACGGCGGCAATTTTAGTTTGCTTCCTTTTGAAAAATTTTTCGTTGATTTTTACCATATTTCTTTTTTCGTTTAACTTTTTCAACAATGGTTTTCAAGTTTTGGCTGGGTCGTAAAATAATGGTTGATGTTTTCAATTCGAGACGAGAGATTTGATGCAAAGCTTTATATTGATTTTTATATTAATTTGATTTAAATTTGAAATAGTTAAAGGGGCAGACATCTGTAAAACGGGAAGAATATTGTCTCTGCCCTCTCGGTGACAATGAATGGTTGCAGTTATTCGGTTTCTATAATTGTTTAATAGTCAATTTAATTGCAAAGCAGACAAACATTGAAAACTATTGCTTTATGCTCAATTATAGAGTTGTTGATTAAGTCATGCCACAAAACAATATCATTCCGGGATGCTAACTGAGGGTTATTGTGTAAAATGTATTGCACTGTTTTCTTTTGATTTCTTGCAAAAAAATTTAAAGGAAGTCCTTTTAGGGCTAGACAATTTCTTTGCAATCTAGCTCTCAGCTTTTGGGGTTGAGCTTGTATTGCATAAAAAAGAGAGCTGGCTGCTAAGATGAAAACCATTATAGTAGTAGTGAACGCTACATTAACTTATTCTAAGGTAAGTTTTAGAATCTTTAGAAAAAAAACATTGTATGACAAAGTCTTTGTATGAACTGTACGGTTACGTCTTTGTGTGCACGGTACTGCACAACCAAAGATTACGGGAGGAGGTGGTTCGCTAACGGACTGAAACGCAAACGCGCGCGAACGGAAGCGGACAAGTTGATTGTATTGATCTGAAAATCAGACAACCCCTGATCTGAAAATCGGGAGCAAAACCCGAGGTAAAAAATGAATCCAAACCAACACACACAACTACGGCGAAGAACGGACAGTGACGATGGGAGAACGTTTTTGGGGTCGATATGCGACGTTTTACTATCAGACTGATAAAAAAAATCGGTACCAGTAAGGTCGAGTTGAGTGAACTGCTATAAGTTTTAGACAACCCATGGAGTAAAACCCGAGGTAAAAATTGGCTTAAACAACTCACTCAACAAAAGGAAACGCGGGGAGGAGGCAACAATGTCTGATGTTTTACAGGGGCGGATTTAGGGGTGGAGGGTGAACGCCTCCTTCCCCTCATGTATTCGACCCCCTGCCGACCCAAAGGGTGATGGACCCTAATGTTTTTGTAAAGGCGGCTCTTTTCCAGTTCCCCTCTTTCAAATTCATTTTTGAGAAGCTTCCCTAACGTTGTCATAATGCAATGAAATCGACAACTGTGAACAGTTTTGGGCTCTTTTCCAGTCCCCCTCCCCTTTAATTTTTTTTCGAAATTCATTACATGAAAATCTATTTAAAATGGCTTTTCATGTGAGAAACTGCAATAGAAGCTGCCAGCCAGTCATTGAAATGGAGCAAAATGGTTGGTAAAGACTCCTTTTCACTGTGTGAAGAGCCCATGATTCCTTCATGTTGGGTGGCATTTACCTAATGCTTGGTTCAACAAAGCAACACCTTCCAAATCCTGGGTATAGGAGAGTGACTTAAGCACATCAACAAGATTTGAGATGGTAGAAGCCAAATTTATAATGCTGTCGGAATTATGCATCTTCAATGGTGGGAAACAATTTAGTTTGTCAAGATGATCATTAACTACCGTTTGTGGCTGGCCAAATTTCCGAATAAGAGTGTTCAAGGTATCTTCAAACATAACACCGGAACACGCTATTTCAGCGATGGCATTTTTGGCTTTCCCAGTCACAAGAGTTTTCAAGTATGTCAACTTGACGTCATCACTCAAACGGGCGGAGTCGAAAGCACTTACAAACTGGCCATATTATTCATGCCAATGTAAAGGATCACCGTTGTATCGAGACCATTTCCATTCTGGTAATGGATCTTTACGGTTCATGGTAATAATCTCAGCGAGGTCTTCGATAGTTAGAGATTTTTGTTCGTTAATTAGCGGGTAAGGCGGCTTGTTTCGATCAATGTGATTGTATTCATCAAGGTTACAATAATTAAACCCGTCATCTCGGGAATCCGGAAATTGATACTCAGACTCCGGCTGCTAGAAGACGGTTCCGCCACTGGTTAATGGAAAGTTCGAATTCGTATAATCGGAAACCGAGTTTGGCACGTTTCTATTTTTGACTTTACACGACAGTAGAGCTAGAGTTTGACTCTGACTGGTTTGCGCGGTTTGAATGAAACCAACGGCTGGCTAGCACAGTAGATTTATTAGACGTTTGCGGAAAGTTTTTTTTCGGATTATATTTTTTTCATATCTGGCTTGCAAAGGATTTCTGATATTGGTTTTATCTTCATCCAATTGACTAGTCGAGACAAAAATTGCCGGTTGGAAAGATTGGTTAACTGGGTTAACGCGGAACGGGGTTAAAACCAGCAGCACTCGGTGACGGTTCGGTTTTATGTGCAGACTGAATTTCTTCGTTTGATTTATTCACCCAGTTTTCTGTCCTTTTACTTCCGGCAAGACTCCCCTCGGGCAAGTCTATCGTGATTGACTTCCCTTTCATGTCTTCAAGAAATGCATTTTCCGTTAAGGTAGGTTCGGCCAACTCTTCAGTTCTAATAGATGTTTCTGCTGTCTTAAGCGAAGTTAAGCTTCATTTTGTCGCTCCATTTCTTCACGGCGCAAGGTTGCAATTTTCAGCTCTGGACTTCATTGGCTAGAAGTCAGGGACGCAGACCAATACTTAGAAGATTCCACATGACTTTAAAGTGATGTGGTTGCAAAGCTCCTTTATTTAACACTTTCAAAGTGGCTGAGCGTCTGTTTGCCCTCAAGATACTGTCGGGCTTTAGTAAGGATTTCATCGTTTTTGTGTGTTAAAATCTCTAACCACTGTTCCAAGGCTGCTTTGTCGGATTTTCATGATGTAAAAAAAAGATTTCTTCATTTTTGGAGACGGCTTTTCCCGAGCATTCTTTACAACTTTGAAGCCATTTTTTGATTTTAACAGTGCGGTCTTTCCTTTCAATGGCCTCAAATATGCACTCATGGTTTATATCTAACCGTTTTTTGAGCTTGGTTCTAGCTAGCGTGAGACGGTTGATCTTATCGGCAAGATCGGACGCCATTGCTGGCGGAGACGAGGGAACGTTCGCGGTAAGCGGAAACGGGTCGGCAGCCATCGTACAACAAGTGACTACACTGAGCATCAGACAACCCCCAGGAGTGAAACCTGAGGTAAGAAATAAGCAAAGTGTAATCAACTCGGAAAGAGTTCTGGCTGAACGAAAGAATTGCTATGACCACCTTATCTCGCCTACTAACCTAACGTTAACAGATAAAAAATGCTAGCAACTCAAAAAAAATTAATTTTAAACAAATTAAAGTAAATTCAATTGACAAGGTAAACAAAAAACTAATTTCGTTTAAAATCTATGCTAAGACTTTGAATTAAAACGGGGACCTTCTGGGCGGCCATTTTAGTTTGCTTCCTTTTGAAAACTTTTCGTTAATTTTTACCATATTTCTTTGTTCGTTTAACTTTTTCAACAATGGTTTTCAAATTTTGGCTGGGTCGTAAAATAATGGTTAAAGTTTTCAATTCGAGACGAGAAATTTGATGCAAAGCTTTATATTGATTTTGAATGTTTTTATCTTTTGCAATTTTTTGAGAATTAGTTTGATTTAAAATTGAAATAGTTAAAGGGACAGACTCCTGTAAAACGGGAAGAATATTGTCTGTGCCCTCTCGGTGACAATGAATGGTTGCAGTTATTCGGTTTCTATAATTGTTTAATAGTCGATTTAATTGCAAAGCAGACAAACATTGAAAATTATTGCTTTATGCTTAATTATAGAGTTGTTGATTAAGTCATGCCACAAAACAATATCATTCCGGGATGCTAACTGAGGGTTATTGTGTAAAATGTATTGCACTGTTTTCTTTTGATTTCTTGCAAAAAAATTTAAAGGAAGTCCTTTTAGGGCTAGACAATTTCTTTGCAATCTAGCTCTCAGCTTTTGGGGTTGAGCTTGTATTGCATAAAAAAGAGAGCTGGCTGCTAAGATGAAAACCATTATAGTAGTAGTGAACGCTACATTAAGTTATTCTAAGGTAAGTTTTAGAATCTTTAGAAAAAAAACATTGTATGACAAAGTCTTTGAATAAACTGTACGTTTACATCTTTGTGTGCACGGTACTGCACACACAAAGATTACGGGAGGAGGTGGTTCGCTTACGGACTGAAACGCAAACGCGCGCGAAAGGAAGCGGACAAGTTGATTGTATTGATCTGAAAATCAGACAACCCCTGATCTGAAAATCAGGAGCAAAACCCGAGGTAAGAACTGAATCCAAACGGACAATGAGGAATCCAAATGAAGAACGGACAGTGACGATGGGAGAACGTTTTTGGGGTCGATATGCGACGTTTTACTATCAGACTGATAAAAAAATCGGTACCAGTAAGGTCGAGTTGAGTGAACTGCTATAAGTTTTAGACAACCCATGGAGTAAAACCCGAGGTAAAAACTCAACAAAGAACTCACCCAACAAAAAGAGACGCGGGGAAGAGGCAACAATGTCTGATGATTTTGAACAAAAATATCCAATACTTTGGTGTTTTACTTCGTTATGAACAAAAAAGTTGAATTTTGGGTCGAAATTTTTGTGAGGTATTCATAACGTTTTCCACTTCTTTTAAAATTTAGTTATGAATACCATTTAGCACTTTATTCTACGTTTTTTAATTTTTGATTCAGGTTATCTTAACAAGTATTCGAGAATTAGGGTAGCTTTTAGTTCGGTTTATACTAAAAATTCATTTAGCAAAAGTTAACTGCTATAAAATGGGACTAAAAATTAACGTTCATACAATTTTTCAACTTTTTTTTTCTTGGAAACTTTGCTCGCCGATGTCAGTCATCGTCTAGTTGTTGAGAGCCTTGTCCGGATTCACAGTCTGTTTTCCTGACAATCACTTCTAGCTGGAGACGTATGTTGACTTAGAAGAAAAATCCTGTAAGTACTTCTGAGCTCAAACTAGTTCCAGGGTTGCCCCACTTTTTCTGGAGTTATTGATCGGACAGCGTTTGAAAGAATAACTTAACTCCAAGACAACGTAAGACCTTACTTATCAATTTTTTTTGGGAAAACCCTAAGTTTGTCTCAATAATCACCCCTTTCTTTCAACAAAAGTTTCTTTTTTCACCGAACAAATAGCCCCTTTTCCGCTAAAATTGCCTTTTTCTACGACTTTGCCCAAGTCGCGGCACCAAAATGTTCCTCTGACAATAAGAACGGTCGGAAAAAAGTCAAAATAACATTTGAATTCAGAGTTTTCAGAATAATTGGTAACATTTCTCCTCGTAATTCGAACAATCTTTTTTTTTTCATTCACAAACTTTCACGATTATTTAGCAACTGCGGAATATGGGCATTTGAACAAATATCTTCAAACTGAACATTTTTGTGAACAATTCAATATATCATCACTTATTGCAATAAGTTGAGACTGAACAGAAAGAAATTTCATCAACTACGGCCAATGAACAAATTTAAGCAAAAACCGAAACAAGAGTTAATATAGTTCAAGTTTTAGTTCCTTTGCAAGAAACTGATCCAAAAAGTTCTATAAGAAATGACTTTATTATTAAAACGGACGCATAGTTAGCCGCGCTAACAACTGCAATAAAACATGTCAGCGTGAACTGGTGGACAAATTTCTACAACATTTCGAACATGCAAATTGCCGTATGTTCAATTTTTGAACATTGTTTTTGTAATTTAACAAGGGGGCGGGAAATTGGAAAAGAACCCAGATTTACTCTTTATACTTTTCAGCGTAACATCACGCATTTAGCCGTAATGGCACGTAAAACAAGCATAAAGCTCGGTTTTTTGAAAGGGGGGAACTGGAAAAGAGCCCTAAAGGGGCCTTCGGCGCCAATTTATACTGCTTTTGAGGGGGAAGCGCGCCAAAAAAAATTGCGACTTTTTGGTCAACATTTTCCAAAAACTGCTTAAAACCGCATTTTTTGGCCACTTTTTCAAAATTTTGCCTAATCGCAGAAAATTAGGCCAAAACAGGGACTTTTTTGTGCTCTGGGAGAGCTCGAAAAATCGGCTCTTTTTCCTTTTTCCCCCACCTGCAAGTTTTTACATGTAAATTTGTGGACACGTTGTCTGATTGTAGTGAGAATTTTCATACGGACTAATAAGGCCACGGCAAACATATTTGGTCTTCATACTCAACCTCGTAAAACCACTGGTTACACTAATATATTGAAGCTCGTGTGAGGCGGGGGAAAAGGAAAAAGAGCCGAAAAATCAATTGCTTGACCTAAAAAAGGTCGAAAAACTTTGGTCGACCTAAAAAAAAGGTCGACAAAAAAGGTCAACAAAAAGCCGCCCCCTCCCCCAAGATCCGCCCTGACTAATTTCAAACTTAATTTCATTAGTATCTGACATACAATTGCATTTTGAAAATATATTCATTTGGCACTTGAAATGTTTATTTTTTCTTTTTCAAGTGCCATTTTATCATTTCGAAAACTTCTTTCGAGTTTTTTGCAAAAATCCTGGCTTTCGGCAATGATTTTAATCAAAATTCTGACCTGCCCTGACTGAGTTGTTCTGGAGCAAACTCTCTCTGAAAGAACTGCTTCGTCGTTTCTTCATCTTCTCAATTGTCTTTGAACTTAATTTTACGAACAAAAAAATAAGCAGCAAAAAGTTCGGGGCGGACAAAATGGTTCTTTTTCCTTTTCCCCCCACGTGCAAAATTTACCAGTGAAATTTTGTTCACCTTTTCCAAATAATACGAAAATTGGCATGCGAACTAATTAGACCATGACAAACATATTTGTTCTTCATGATTAACCTTGTAAAACCCCTCGTTACACCATAAAATCGACGCTTATGTGAGGCGGGGGGGGGGGGGATGAAAAAGAGCCGACAAAATTAATTAAAAAAAGTAAAAAAGCAGTTGACATTTTAAAGCATAAAGAATTTTTTTTCAGATGGAATTCATGCCCCACGCTTACTGACTATCGAAACGTGGAAAATAAGGACTCTTTTCCGCTTCCCCCTATCTTTCAATTTTTCTGTTTTTATAGTTCTTTCATTCGTTCATTCATTCATGGGTTTCTTTTGACACCTGTTCTTCACTCTAAGGTGTTCTGTTCTCAATAGAAATAATTTAGTTGTTTTATATGTATTTATGAATACATGCGTAATGATACAATGAACGATATGATGAGACAATCTATCACAATTGTTCAAGTAGTTTTCAAAAACAGATAATTTTGGCTTTTTTCCAGTTTCCCACCCCCCTCGTAAAAAATCAAAATAAAGCTGTTCAAAAATTGTTCACACGGCATTTTGCATGCGAGAAATGTTGTCAAAATTTGTTCACCTATTCACGCCTATACGTTCTAATGCAGTTTAACATGAAATGCAGTTTAACATGAATAAGTTTTCAAATTTTAAATTTCCGAAAAAATCAAAGGGGGGCCTGGAAAAGAGCCAAAATTTGAAAGGTGGGGTGGTGAAAAAGAGCCACAATTAGTTCTAAGCTGGAAGATAGGTTTCGATTTGATAGTACATACCAAAGTGTTGGCGACATCGGCAACCTTGGGCGTCCTAAACTGTCCATATTGAAATCACGGTTCTTTTTCTTAAACACTCCCCCCCCCCCCCCACCTCACACAAGCATCCATGTTATGGTGTAATGAGTCATTTTACAAGGCTACTTATGTTGACCAAATATGTTTGTCATGGCCTAATTAGTCCGTATGTCAATTTCCATAACAACCGAACAATGTCAACAAAATTTTTACCTCTAAAAATTTGCAGGTGTGGGGAAACGAAAAAGAGCCGAAATCACTTATTTTCATGTAACATCATTTTACGTTTCTTACATGCAAAATGCCGTGCAAACCATTTTTGAACATCTTTATTTTGTAATTTTACGACGGGGGTTGGACATTAATTAGATTCTTTGACACGATTTTTAGAGATGAGCAAAGAATTTATTTTTCCGACGTGAAAACGATCAAAACGAGCAGTTTAAGACTAACTAACTACGTTCAGACTCGCGGATCAAAAAGATTGCCATCAAATTGGCTTTTGCTGTATAACTTTTGTCTATCCGAACTTTTTACAACTCTCAATACTTCTCAACTAAAGAATAATAAACAGCAGCTTTTTTCTTGTTTGCAGAACGATAACCTAGAAAAGGTTAAAAAAGCACGTGGTGGATCATGGACCACACTTGCTAAATGACACTTCCATCTACAAATATGAAAACTACAATAGTCATGGCTCAAAAATTTGCCATGGCTCAATTTGTCCGCATGCCGTCTTTTGTGATAATGCAGCAATGGGCTCTTTTCCAATTCCCCCCCTTTCAAATTCAATTTTGAAAAGCTTACTTAACGTTGTCATAATCGAATGAAATTTGGCGTGGTGAACAAATCGACAACTGTGACCAGATTTGTTTTTCATACTTTACAGCGTAACATCACGCATTTAGCCGTAATAACACATAAAACAAACATAAAACTCGGTATTTTGAAAGGGGGGGACTGGAAAAGAGCCCAGCAATGTGAACCTTTATTTACTCGTAAAAACTTGCAGTTGAGGCGAAGAAAAGTAGCTAATTTTTTTTCTGCTCTCTTGCTTTTTCCTTCCCCCACCATCTGCAAAATTTATTCAGTATAGCGATTGTTAAATTGCCCAATTCTCATGAAAACTCACATGCGGAGTACGGCCTTGGCAAACAGATTTAGTCCTCATACTTAACCTTTAAAAACTACTCGCTGCATGAAAATTACTCGTTCTAAAAACTTATGATCGTGCGAATGCTCGAGGAGTGAAAACGAGAAAACGAAAAAAAGAGCCCCCCCCCCACCTCACACAAGCATCAATTTTATGGTCTAAAGAGTAGTTTTACAAGGTTGGTTATGCCGACCAAATATGTTTGTCATGGCTTAATTTATCAGCATGTCAAATTTCATGACAATCGGACCATGTGATCAGTAATTGTAATTATAAAAAATTGCAGGTGGGGGGATCGGAAAAAACCGAAATTTGCGGCTGACAAAATTTTTGAAAGAAATACTCCTTTTTATTAAACCCGCAGAGAAAAATACCGGAATATTTCTATATATGGTACTTGTTTGGTTCCGATTGAGTACATCATAATTAGATGAGATGTATCGGGGCTCTTTTTCCTTCCCCCCCCCCCCCCACCTCACTTAAACATGAATTTTATGGTCTAACGAGTGGTTTTACAAGGTAAATTATGAAGACCAAATATGTTTGACATGGCCCAATTAGTTTGCCTGTCAATTTTCATTACAATCGAACAAAGTGAACAGTAACTTCAAATATAAAAATTTGCAGGTGGGGGGAAAAGGAAAAAGAGCCTGTATCGGTTATCTCTTGAGTAGTTTCGAATTGGGCAACAACGTCTTTGTCGCATCTATTTTTGACTGAATAGGTTCGTGTAACTTCTCATCTTATACTGATCTTAATCCTACTCTGGTTCCCTGGTCTCAATAGATCTAAAAAAATTACTGCAAAAGCAACATGATTGTGGGATAAATTTAACTTTATTTAGCCTAATAATAATCTGATAAGTAAAACTAATCAATTTTTCAACAATAAATCTTGGCTTGAGTTTTGGATTCCGATTGGTTTGCATTCATAGTAAAAGCTAGAAGCATATAAATGCCCACTCCCCCCCCCCCTCTAATTTGAAACTCAATCTTGCAAAACCAATTTAACCTTGTCATTGTTTAATGAAAATCGACATGGTGATCAAAATAGCTACTGTTAACAGATTTGTTCTTCATATTGTACGTCGTATCATCGAGCATCGAGCATTTAGCCATAATAACACGTTAAACAACTGTGAAGAAACAAGAGAATTTGAATGGTGGAATTGTCGAAACAAGCCATAATATAAATGGAACTCCGAACGGGTTGCATCTATCAGTGGCTACTAAATTTTTGATATTTTAATCAAAATTTTTCGGTTTGATTGATATACGTCTAAGCTGTATGTTGTTTTCGGTAGTAGAAAGTTGCTGGTTTTCAAATAGATGCTGCGCGCTCCGTAGTTTCGGTTCTAATAGTATAACAGTTGTGGACAGTTGTGTTTCCCTCGGTCAGAGGCGGTTATGCGCTGTTTTCATACAATTTCTTTTTTTGAAAAAAGAGGGTTGTAGAACAATTTCATTAGACAATAAAAGTAACAAAAAGCCAAGTGAAGAAAAAAGCAGAACTTTTTATTGCAGAAATTGTGTAAAAAAACAAAAGCAATTTCTTACCATGAATTGTTATGAGAAGCATTTGTTTCATACTCTATGAAATTATATCATTAAGTAGAAACTGTCGAAATTTGTTTTTTTTATCCGAGCAAAACGATAACTAAAGATTTTTACCATAAGAAAAACCTAGAGTAAGTGGAAGTTATCACTCAAAAAATCTGCATATTTTGATATTACCAATATCAGTTAATGTTATCATTTTCACTAAGAGTTTTATCTAACAAAAACGTAAAATTTTTGTTAATAACTAGAAAGTTTTTACTTTGAAAGTTCTGGTGGTTGAGAAAAGAGGCCTGCTTTTGTTTTTACAAAAATAAGTTTATCTTAGCATATGAAAAAATCGGATAAAAGTGTTTAAAACCACACTCGTTGTTGTTTTTTGGATTTTGTGAAGAAAAATCTTAACCTGGAAAGTTTTGCAGATAAAATGAAAATATTCGCAAAGTTTTTCATAAAACGTTTATCTCTGTACAGAATCGATATGCAACCAAAAAGAGGATGAAAAAATTTTCCCTCGAAACTGTATTTTTTCTATGGAAAAGTTGTATATCATACAGTTTTTATACATGAAATTGTATAAAAATTATGCTGTTGAGTTGTGGATGCCAAACTTGCTCTCATGTAGCCAAGAAAGCCATCAAATGTTTTAAACCACTTTAAATTGATTTTTGAACAAAAAATCGATTGAAAAAATGCTTGTTTTATTATTTTCTTCTATGGCCATTGCAAAAAAGCTTTTTTCTAAATTTTCCGTATTTGAAAATGTACGATTTTAATTCAGTTCTACATAGCATTAAATTGACAAATTATACGATAGAACAAAGGCAAGTGTATACTTCGCATAAGAAAGCTAGTATAAAGACAGTATAGTTGCTTGTCATAACAACCTACATAGCCTAGCATACCCATAAAACGTTCCGGGGAGTTTGGCGTGGGTTCAATTCTCACCTAAGTCGTTTCATTTGAGAATGGTTTTTGAGAATTGCATGTTCTTGATACTACTGATAATTTTGTAATCGGTTCAAAATTCAGTATTTCTTAATTCATCTGCGTAATGTGATAACGATTTCCTGGGAACAATCACAATTCAATTACCCAAAGCAAGGCATGATCGACCCCACGTTTTTGCTTGCTACGCACAATGTTTGTGCAATATTTCGAGCTAAAAATCCTGGATTAAGAAATCGTTGACGGAATTTTTTTTATAGATACAATACGAATATTTGCAAAGATGTTTTTCAAAAAAAGTTTATCTCAGTACAGAATCGAAAGTGCAATCAAAAATAGGATTAAAAATATTTCACCACAAAACTGATTTTTTTTTCTTTGGAAAAATTGTATATCATACTGTTTTAATACATAAAAATTTGTAAAAATTATGATGTTGTGTTGTAGATGCCAAAGTTGCTCTCATGTAGCCAAGAAAGCCATTAACCATTGTTTTAAACCAATTTAAATTGATTTATGAAAGAAAAGTTGATTGAAAAAAATGCTTGTTTTACTATTTTCTTCTATGGCCATTGCATTATAGGCTTTTTTCTAAATTTTCCTTATTTTAAAATGTGCGATTTTATTTCTACATAGCATGAAATTGACAAATTATACGTTAGAAAAAGGCAAGTGTATACTTCGCAGATGAAAGCTAGTATAAAGACAGTACATTTGCTTGTTAAAACAAACTGTACAGCCTAGCATACACAAAAAGCGTTCGGGGAGTTAGGCGTGGGTTCGATTCTCGACTAAGTCGTTTCATTTGAGAATGGTTTTTGAGAATAGCTTGTTCTTGATAGAACATAAACTGATAATTTTGTAATCGGTTCAAAAGTCAGTATTTGTTTATTCATCAGCGTAAAGTGATTATGATTTCCTGGGAACAGTCACAATTAACCAAATCAACGCATGATGGACCCCACAATTGTTTTTGCAATATTTTGAGCTATAAATCCTGGATTAAGAAACCGATTCTGTTTTGTTTCACCTTATCACTTTAGCAGAATATTTGGTGCAACGGCTTGGGAAAAAACAACATATGGAAAGTGAATGACCCTCTAGCCAAGCCCACGAGGGCCCATACAGAAGAAAACATCAGCTAGTTGACGGTCAATTTAGCCGAACCGATGAAATAGCCAAATTTTATCAGGCATGTCAACATGAGAAAAAAATAAGTATGACCTCTGGAATTTTCTGTTAAACCGATTATAGTTGTTGATTATTTGAAAATCAAGAAACGTGAGTTATTGAGAAAACCTCACGGGGTGGAAGGCAGATTTATTATTTCCAGCAGCTGTTCATTTAGGCGACGTCTGGGCCTGAATTGATCAAACGAGTTGGCTTGGTTTCTACATCCAGTACAGATATTTTCTTCAAATGACCAAAAAATTGTGTAAGATCCAACAATTATCTTAAGCTCTTGAAAAAAAAAAGAATTGCTAAAAACCGAAAGTTCATAAGCTGACCCAAAACCACCAACCCAAAAGTTTTGTGAAAAAAAAATTTAACAAATTATTTCTCAAAATGATGTTGTACCAATTTTTCTAAATTTTTCTAAAAGTTTTTTTTGCTTGAATGCAGGGCAAAGCAGAAACCGTTGAAACTGTCAACCGAGTTATTTTCTTGAGTGAGTATATTCTTTGGTTTTCTCCAGTGGTTTGATAATCTTTTGAGATTTGCTTTGCTAGCCCGCTGTTCGGCAAAAAACCATCGCGATTGTAACTACTACTGTTTTACAGTAACGCCGTGCAGTTTAACCGATAAACCCTAACTGTTAGCTTAGATAATACTGAATGTAAACCTCAGTGTAACGTTAAAAAAACCTCAGATAAATTTTTTTAAAGTTAATTTGTCATAATTTTTCTTTTTCTTTCATGACAATTTCAGGAAAAAAACAAACCCCTTCATGGGCACCATTCAAGTAACCCTTTCGTTCATCTTTGTCATTGGTTTTCTTTATTGCTGCAAATTGTCTCCGTCAATCCAAAAACACATAACTTTTAATCTACAAAGCGCCATGACGACGCTTTTCAAGTTTCAATTTGAACGCACTCATGGGTTTCGGCAAGCCTCGCACAACAATTGAGTTGAATTTAGATATTCTGGTGAACGGCTTCAATTCGACATAATCTGCTCCCAATCAACAGGTCGAAGTGAACGTGTTTGCCGAACTCAATGGCTATGATTTAACGTTCGGCGTTACGCCGTTTGTCAAAAAGAGTTTGAGAGTTGGTTCCGCATCTGCAGCCAGTTAAACCTAATGTCTACAGCTACTCCGACGTTGAGATGATATTGGGGTAGGATGTCTCATGCAAGCAAGCTTCTTGAATACTTCCGAGGAGGAAATCAAATTACTTCCGTGGCTGGGATCTCAGTGGCTCGCTTCCTTCGCCAATTGCTGTTCGAGCCACTAGCTTCAAGTGCAATATTAGATGCAGCACTGGCTGACCAAATGAAGAACAGGTAAAAACTACAATCTTATGGGAGAACAACATTAACCAGCTATTCCCTATGGGGAGGGAAACACTATTTAAATGCCATTTCCTGATTCTTTTCTTCAACTCTTGAAGAATTGAGAGAATATCGTTTAAGTGAGAGCTAAAATCATCTGCAAAATTTTCTATTTTATCTGCCAGATTTATTTTGAGCGAGAAAAATTTTTTCTAAGAAGTTAATACGAGGATTTTTAGGTTAAGAAATGTATCCTACTTTCTTAGTAAACGTAGGATCAACATTGATACTTAAATTTTCTATAATACTACCTTTTTCTATGCTCATGGAAAATAAGCGGGAAATCTTGATTGAAATTTTGTTCTCAGATGCATTGAGACGTAGAAAATTACTTTAACTGTGTAGTTATTTAATCGACCTTTTCAGAGGTTATTTTTAAATTTTTTAATTGTTTCTTGTTCTTTGTCTCACCAGTTATAGAATGAAAATCGACATGGTGATCAAAAAAGCTACTGTTAACAGATTTGTTCTTCATATTTTACGTCGTAACATCGAGCTTTTAGCCATACTAACACGTTAAGCAACAGTGAAAAAAGAGAATTCGAATCAGGGGGGTTGTCGAAAAAAGCCTTATTATATATGAACTCCGAACGGGTTGCATCTATCCGGAGCTTACTAAATTTTTGATTTTTTAATCAAAAGTTTTCGGTTTGATCGATAGACGTCAAAGCTGTATGTTGTTTTGGGTAGGACAAAGTTGTTGGAATTCAAAATAGGTGATGCGTGCTCCGTAGTTTCGGTTCTAATAGTATAACAGTTGTAGAAGTATGGGGTGTTTCACTCGGTCAAAGGAGGTTTCACAAAGTTTCTTTTTCAAAAGAAGAGTTGGTTGCAGAAAAAGTCTGGTTGACCCATGAAGCAAATCTAATGTGATTTATAATACTTAAGGTTAATTCTCCTGTTTAAATTTGTTTTCATTTTATTTCATTCTATTTAAATTTTTCATGTTCTTACTGCTCCATGGACCTTAAAAAAGGCAGTCGGAACGTTGAAGGATTTGTCCTGATACAAACAAGCAGTTTTGTTGTTGTTGTTGTATTTAATTTCTCACCGTCGTTCCTCTAACTACAAAAAAAGTTAATTTAATAAGTTAAACGTAATATTAAGATGGCCTAGTTATTTCTTCCCCGGAAATTTTTGCGATTTTCCAATTGGCCGTTTTTGGAAAAAAAAAACTCCATCAAAACAAAAACATTGGCTTGGAGCCCAATATAACAGATATTTCAACTGCGATTGTTCTTTGTTTTAATGAAGGGGTAAAAGTTGCATGTTTGTACAAATTGGGATAATTAACGCGGAATGCATTTCATCTTAATAAAAAGGCAAGCAGCAACTTAACTCTAAGCGTACGCGGCAAATTAACTCTGAGCGCAAAAGCGTAAAACGCAAATTATGACATATTTAAATGGAATTGCGGTCTGTATTTAGACCACCGCTTATTCATACTCGTCAGTGAGCCAAAAAAGTACAGTTTCAGCCAAACAGAATCGACATGGGATGCAATTTTGTGAAATAAATATTTTTTAAATTTTTCTTTGTCTCGGTTCTGATTTGCTTATAAATAGTATTTGTCTGCTTAATGACGAGTCTTAATACGCAGTCATCTAAATACTGCTACGTAATCATTTAAATGTTGTCACTTTCTACATTACGTAGCTTGTAATTCCTTTTCACTGGTTTTTTGTTTGGATTTTTCACTGGTTTTTCACTGGTTTTTCACTCCTTTTCACTGGTTATTACAAGCTACGTAATAAAGAAAACGATCGAAAAATTCGAAAACATGGTAATTTTTGTTGAAATTTTGATCAAAAACTTATAACTCAAATTGCCCGGGGTCACATTTATAGAAGAAAAATGCTTATCATGCAGTTTCATAAATGAAGTCTATAGAAAAAATGCTTATCATAGAAAAATCATACAAAATTTTAAAAGTGTTTTAAAAATTTTTAATGAACATTTTTGGTCTAATTGCCTCTTTTGAAGCTTTCTGGTCATTAAAAAATGATATAAATTTTGGAAATAGGCAGTCTTACGGAGCAAAGACAATTGGGACGCAGGTTTCGAGTGCGGTCAGACATGTCGCTTTGCGAGGGAGTGCCCCCAAAACACGTCGAATCATTTAAACTACCGAGGGTCGGGACAGTCAAAAAATTCGAAAGAGGATTTGTCCCGGCCTTTCCTGAAAGACAGCACGAAGCCAGAGGAGATGCCACTGCAGCTAATCATCCTAAAAAATTCAAAAATTACAAGAAAGTGTTTTTTTTTGTGAACACGATTATTATCTTTTGTTTCAATTACTAAAATAAAAATAAAATTGTAAGACAAATAGGCCTTTTTTCTCAACCACCAAAATTTTAAACTAAAAACTATCTACCCGTATTCCAAAAGTTACTTTTTTGGTATATAATTCCATGTGAAAATGTTAAAATTAACTTTCTTGGCTAAAATCACCAAATGCAGTTGATTTGCGTGGTAACTGCCAGCTACACTCTGGGTTTTTTATGACAAAAGATCCTTGGTTAGTGTTTTGGTTGAAACACAAAAATTCGAAACAAATTTTTTTTATTTATGGAAAAAATGCATATCATACAAATTCATAGAATGGAAAAATTGCTTATCATACAATTTCTCATTATGGGAAAAAAGCTTGTTTTGGTATTTTTATACACTTACTTTTTCTCTATGAAATTGTATGAAAGAGTATGATAAGCATTATTTTGTTTAATATATGAAAATTGTATGATATGCATTTTTTGTCAACCCGGGTGTTTGAGAAATATTAAAGGAAAGTAGGGATATTGCTTGCCCTGACATGAGCAGTCTGTTCCTTATGCACGAAAGTTTCACCCACTATTTTTGGTCTAATTTCCTCTTTTGAAGCTTTCTGGTCAACAAAAAATGATATAAATTTTGGAAATAGGCAGTCTTACGAGAGCGCTCGTTATGGAGCAAAGACAATTGGGACGCAGGTTTCGAGTGCGGTCAGACATGTCGCTTTGCGAGGGAGTGCCCCCAAAACACGTCGAATCAATTAAACTACCGAGGGTCGGGACAGTCAAAAAATTCGAAAGAGGATTTTTCCCGGCCTTTCCTGAAAGACAGCACGAAGCCAGAGAAGATGCCACTGCAGCTAATCACCCTAAAAATTTCAAAAATTACAAGAAAGTGTTTTTTTTTGTAAACACGATTATTATCTTTTGTTTCATTTACTAAAATAAAAATAAAATTGTAAGAAAAATAGGCCTTTTTTTCTCAACCACCAAAATTTTTAAACTAAAAACTATCTACCCGTATTCCAAAAGTTACTTTTTTGGTATATAATTCCATGTGAAAATGTTAAAATTAACTTTCTTGGCTAAAATTACCAAATGCAGTTCATTTGCGTGGTAACTGCCAGCTACACTCTGGGTTTTTTATGACAAAAGATCCTTGGTTAGTGTTTTGGTTGAAACACAAAATTTCGAAACAAATTTTTTTTATTTATGGAAAAAATGCTTATCATACAAATTCATAGAATGGAAAAATTGCTTATCATACAATTTCTCATTATGGGAAAAAAGCTTGTTTTGGTATTTTTATACACTTACTTTTCTCTATGAAATTGTATGAAAGAGTATGATAAGCATTACTTTTTTTAATATTTGAAAATTGTATGATAAGCATTTTTTGTCAACACGGGTGTTTGAGAAATATTAAAGGAAAGTAGGGATATTGCTTGCCCTGACATGAGCAGTTTGTTTCTTATGCACGAAAGTTTCACCCACTATTTTTGGTCTAATTGCCTCTTTTGAAGCTGTCTGGTCATTAAAAAATGATATAAATTTTGGAAATAGGCAGTCTTACGAGAGCGCTCGTTATGGAGCAAAGACAATTGAGACGCAGGTTTCGAGTGCGGTCAGACTTGTCGCTTTGCTAGGGAGTGCCCCCAAAACACGTCGAATCAATTAAACTACCGAGGGTCGGGACAGTCAAAAAATTCGAAAGAGGATTTGTCCCGGCCTTTCCTGAAAGACAGCACGAAGCCAGGGGAGATGCCACTGCAGCTAATCACCCTAAAAATTTCAAAAATTACAAGAAAGTGTTTTTTTTTGTAAACACGATTATTATCTTTTGTTTCATTTACTAAAATAAAAATAAAATTGTAAGATATTTAGGCCTTTTTTTTCTCAACCACCAAAATTTAAACTAAAAACTATCTACCCGTATTCCAAAAGTTACTTTTTTGGTATATAATTCCATGTGAAAATGTTAAAATTAACTTTCTTGGCTAAAATCACCAAATGCAGTTGATTTGCGTGGTAACTGCCAGCTACACTCTGGGTTTTTTATGACAAAAGATCCTTGGTTAGTGTTTTGGTTGAGACACAAAATTTCGAAACAATTTTTTTTTTATTTATGGAAAAAATGCTTATCATACAAATTCATAGAATGGAAAAATTGCTTATCATACAATTTCTCATTATGGGAAAAAAGCTTGTTTTGGTATTTTTATACACTTACTTTTTCTCTATGAAATTGTATGAAAGAGTATGATAAGCATTATTTTTTTTAATATATGAAAATTGTGTGATAAGCATTTTTTGTCAACCCGGGTGTTTGAGAAATATTAAAGGAAAGTAGGGATATTGCTTGCCCTGACATGAGCAGTCTGTTCCTTATGCACGAAAGTTTCACCAACTATTTTTGGTCTAATTGCCTCTTTTGAAGCTTTCTGGTCATTAAAAAATGATATAAATTTTGGAAATAGGCAGTCTTACGAGAGCGCTCGTTATGGAGCAAAGACAATTGGGACGCAGGTTTCGAGTGCGGTCAGACATGTCGCTTTGCGAGGGAGTGCCCCCAAAACACGTCGAATCATTTAAACTACCGAGCGTCGGGACAGTCAAAAAATTCGAAAGAGGATTTGTCCAAGCCTTTCCTGAAAGACAGCACGAAGCCAGAGGAGATGCCACTGCAGCTAATCACCCTAAAAATTTCAAAAATTACAAGAAAGTGTTTTTTTTTGTAAACACGATTATTATCTTTTGTTTCATGTACTAAAATAAAAAAAATTGTAAGAAAAATAGGCCTTTTTTTCTCAACCACCAAAACTTTTAAACTAAAAACTATCTACCCGTATTCCAAAAGTTATTTTTTTGGTATATAATTCAATGTGAAAATGTAAAAATTAACTTTCTTGGCTAAAGTCACCAAATGCAGTTCATTTGCGTGGTAACTGCCAGCTACACTCTGGGTTTTTTATGACAAAAGATCCTTGGTTAGTGTTTTGGTTGAAACACAAAATTTCGAAACAAATTTTTTTTATTTATGGAAAAAATGCTTATCATACAAATTCATAGAATGGAAAAATTGCTTATCATACAATTTCTCATTATGGGAAAAAAGCTTGTTTTGGTATTTTTATACACTTACTTTTTCTCTATGAAATTGTATGAAAGAGTATGATAAGCATTATTTTGTTTAATATATGAAAATTGTATGATATGCATTTTTTGTCAACCCGGGTGTTTGAGAAATATTAAAGGAAAGTAGGGATATTGCTTGCCCTGACATGAGCAGTCTGTTCCTTATGCACGAAAGTTTCACCCACTATTTTTGGTCTAATTGCCTCTTTTGAAGCTTTCTGGTCAACAAAAAATGATATAAATTTTGGAAATAGGCAGTCTTACGAGAGCGCTCGTTATGGAGCAAAGACAATTGGGACGCAGGTTTCGAGTGCGGTCAGACATGTCGCTTTGCGAGGGAGTGCCCCCAAAACACGTCGAATCAATTAAACTACCGAGGGTCGGGACAGTCAAAAAATTCGAAAGAGGATTTTTCCCGGCCTTTCCTGAAAGACAGCACGAAGCCAGAGAAGATGCCACTGCAGCTAATCACCCTAAAAATTTCAAAAATTACAAGAAAGTGTTTTTTTTTGTAAACACGATTATTATCTTTTGTTTCATGTACTAAAATAAAAAAAATTGTAAGAAAAATAGGCCTTTTTTTCTCAACCACCAAAACTTTTAAACTAAAAACTATCTACCCGTATTCCAAAAGTTATTTTTTTGGTATATAATTCCATGTGAAAATGTAAAAATTAACTTTCTTGGCTAAAGTCACCAAATGCAGTTCATTTGCGTGGTAACTGCCAGCTACACTCTGGGTTTTTTATGACAAAAGATCCTTGGTTAGTGTTTTGGTTGAAACACAAAATTTCGAAACAATTTTTTTTTATTTATGGAAAAAATACTTATCATACAAATTCATAGAATGGAAAAATTGCTTATCATACAATTTCTCATTATGGGAAAAAACCTTGTTTTGGTATTTTTATACACTTACTTTTTCTCTATAAAATTTTATGAAAGAGTATGATAAGCATTATTTTTTTTAATAAATGAAAATTGTATGATAAGCATTTTTTGTCAACCCGGGTGTTTGAGAAATATTAAAGGAAAGTAGGGATATTGCTTGCCCTGACATGAGCAGTCTGTTCCTTATGCACGAAAGTTTCACCCACTATTTTTGGTCTAATTGCCTCTTTTGAAGCTTTCTGGTCATTAAAAAATGATATAAATTTTGGAAATAGGCAGTCTTACGAGAGCGCTCGTTATGGAGCAAAGACAATTGGGACGCAGGTTTCGAGTGCGGTCAGACATGTCGCTTTGCGAAGGAGTGCCCCCAAAACACGTCGAATCATTTAAACTACCGAGGGTCGGGACAGTAAGAAAATTCGAAAGAGGATTTGTCCCGGCCTTTCCTGAAAGACAGCACGAAGCCAGAGGAGATGCCACTGCAGCTAATCACCCTAAAAAATTCAAAAATAACAAGAAAGTGTTTTTTTTTGTAAACACGATTATTATCTTTTGTTTCATTTACTAAAATAAAAATAAAATTGTAAGAAAAATAGGCTTTTTTTTCTCAACCACCAAAATTTTTAAACTAAAAACTATCTACCCGTATTCCAAAAGTTACTTTTTTGGTATATAATTCCATGTGAAAATGTTAAAATTAACTTTCTTGGCTAAAATCACCAAATGCAGTTCATTTGCGTGGTAACTGCCAGCTACACTCTGGGTTTTTTATGACAAAAGATCCTTGGTTAGTGTTTTGGTTGAGACACAAAATTTCGAAACAATTTTTTTTTTATTTATGGAAAAAATGCTTATCATTCAAATTCATAGAATGGAAAAATTGCTTATCATACAATTTCTCATTATGGGGAAAAAAGCTTGTTTTGGTATTTTTATACACTTACTTTTTCTCTATGAAATTGTATGAAAGAGTATGATAAGCATTATTTTTTCATATATGAAAATTGTATGATAAGCATTTTTTGTCAACCCGGGTGTTTGAGAAATATTAAAGGAAAGTAGGGATATTGCTTGCCCTGACATGAGCAGTCTGTTCCTTATGCACGAAAAATTCACCCACTATTGTGGTGAGTTCCAGGATTAAACCAGTGGTTTGTCAAACTTATGCAGAGGGCTGTTGAAACACCTGTGATGTTTTTTTTGTAAAGTTATGGGGGTTTAAGGGCTGCCATTTTGGCAAACTTAGGACAATTAATAATGCGCGATAGATTTCAAAATTTTGACGCTTAAGCGGAGATTTAATCCCTCTTAGAAATTGTTTCAAATGGTTGAAGGAAGCTTATTTGATACAATTGATTTGTAACTAGGGGCAAAAATTATCACCCTGTCCTTATATGGAGTGTGGGGCGATAATTTTGAGAAAAAATGTCTATTTTTTTTTTCATTCTAGTTTATTATATTTAATTTTTTATGTTATTTTTTGCTCCATAGACCTTAAAAGGCAGTCGGAACATTCAAGGCTTCGTCCTGATACGAGAAGTCTTGTTGCGTTTTCGGGTTTGTATTTTCCTAATTTTACGATGCAAAAACATTAAAGTTATCGTGACGAGTTATTTTAACAAAGTAAAATTTAAGCGATGTATAACGAGATTGAGCTACTGCAATTTTGAGCTAAGTTTAGAGTATGCGTTTTAGGAAAGTTTTCTGACTTCCAAACTGGTTGAGCCTGTTTTCATATTACAACGAAGACCTAAGGCTAGGTTAATAAATTTATACAGAGGCCAGCACTGAAATTTCTTAAAAATTTAAACTAGAATATATTGAGAAAATTTGCCAGAGAAAGTGTCATTGTAATCGATTCTATTTGTTAAGACACGTTAACCTAACGCCAAAGAAGTAAAGTACTCCCAATTTATCACATTCACTCATTTGGAAATAATGTACTCCTCAGGTACATTAATTGGAAAAACCCGGGGCTACTGTTTAATTTAGACCTTTTTTGTGGAAAATTACCAATCAACACTCGATCATTTCAAGTTATGTCTGCTCAAACGAATAGAAAAAAAAATACTTTTTGAATTGCAAATTGTTTAAGAATAAATAAAACATCTTCTAAGATCAACAAGCCTTATCTATGAATCTGCAAATTTTGCCATCTTTATAAGCGTTTTTGTTTTTAGTAATCGTTATCATAAAAGTTTGTTTAATTGTTTTGGTGTTGTTTATCTTGCACATACCATTGTTGATCTTCATTGACCGAAAGGTTAATTTTACAGCTCCATGAAACTTTTTGTCAAAAAAATGCCCATCATACAATTTCCAAATGGTAAGACTAGCAATTTTTGATGGAAAAAAAACAAACTATTTTTCAAAACTTTTTTTAATTGCCCAAACTTTTTTTCTGTTTTGTTAACCGCAAATCGAAGTTTCTACTCAAAAAAAAACATTTTCCAAAGTTTTTTTGCATGCTGTCTTGGATACACAAAAATTGTATTTTTTTCTCGTTTCTCTAGAGAACGTTTTTCAAAAACGCTTAAAACTCCTATTTTTTTTGCATGACAATTTTATGTACGCCTTGATCAATGTCTGATAATTTAAAAAGCCAAACTTTAAAAATATTGAAAAATTTTCGCTAAAACTTAAAAGTTTGATGCTTTCGGTATATCGTTTGTGAAAGAAAACTCTTGTACAATTCAGTTCGTGTACAATGCCTTGTAAATGCAAGACGGTCAAAACTTTGGTGACTCTAGTTTTAGGTAAACCATGGTTTTTGTCACTTATGTTCGGTTAAAACCACATCCCAAATATTTTGATAAACTAAACTTTATCAAAATACGTTTTTTTGGTTTATGAAAAAAAAGCTAATCATACGATTTTTATATATGAAAAATCACTTATCCTAAACTTTTTATGCAATTTTCTGTTCTAATGAAACTTAATGAAAAGTGTATGACCGGCATTTTTCCCATATATGGAAAATTGTAAGATTAGCATTTTGGTCAACGCGGGTACCTTGTGAGGATTTGTAAACACTAAATGATGATGTTTAATGATTTGTTTTCTGTCTTTGATTTTCAATATTAGTTTAAGATACTAAAACTTGATACATTGTTTTTGAATTTGAATTTTGACAAATTCAAACATCCCGGTTTGACCAAAAATGCTAATCATACACTTTTCATGCATTTCCACACGTACAGAAAATTGCATGAAAGGTCTATGATCAGTGGTTTTTCATATATGGAAATTGTATGTCTAGCGTTTTTTCACGATGATTTTTTAAAATTTCTTTCCTCAAGTTTTTTGGAATGTAATCGTAACTGAACACAAGAGACAAAAGCCATGGTTCACTCACCACTAGATTCACCATTTCACTATCACAATGCATTGGTTTGATCGTCTCGCTATCACAATGCATTGGAAACGACCTGAAATTTAGCAACGTTTCTTTACTCACATTATACACTGAAAGCATCAAACTTTTAAATTTCTGAAAAATTTTTAAAATGTTCATTTTCAAATTTTGAAAGTTTAAAATATCAGACATTGGTCAAAGCATACATAAACATGCCATACAAAAAACAGGAGTTTTTAGCGTTTTTGAAAAAAAAACTATCCAGAG
>NW_026970753.1:0-17605 GCF_963678635.1 Symsagittifera roscoffensis | reverse complement strand
TTAACAAAAAAAAATACGGAGAACTAACTTGTGATCTAAGCCGAGGAGTGAACAAAGAACCGATAATTGTGCAAAAAGCACAGAATGTTCCGACCTTATTCTAGAAAAAAGAACAACAATAACTATTTTAAATCATTGTCGTTTTGTTCTCCGTAGTGTGATAAAAAGATCTGAGCAAAAAGCTAGAGCTTAGGCGTAATTGAAAGTTATAGTGAAAAAAGCAAAACAGACAATATTTTTTTCTGATGAAAAATTACTAGAAAAATGAAAAAAACTTAGAAAAAAATCGATCCAAGTTCAAATATAAAAGTAAAAATTTTTGAAGTTTAGATTTTATTGATTCCCAAAATAATTTTTCAAGCCTACAATAAGTTGAATTTGACAATTCACAGAACGAAAAACATATACCATCAAATGTTTAGCATGCTACTGACCAGGCTCTCACTGCCATCGGCTCAGGTTGACCTTCGCTTTAGCGTTGTGATTTATTCAGGTAAGTTTTTTATATCAGCAGGTTTATCGCTGACAGTTATAACCATGTAAAGTATCAATATTGACGTCTTTTTAGGTAAACAAAAAACGACAGGATGGTCTGCGTTGCCAATATTTCATGTTTTTTTGCACCATTTCCTCAATTTTGGACAAGTTGCCATTTTCGGACTAGGTAAATTGTTAGCCTAAGAAACCTTCACAGATGGGATAACCTTCTTCTGCTGTGCTTCTAGGTTGATAGTTTGATAAACTTCTACAAAACTTCCCAGTTATTCTAAAAAGGGGCTATTGAGCGCTGCTTGTTTTGTACAAAAAAAAGATGCTCATCTATTTGATCTGAAACTTGTTTGGAGAAAACAAACTTTGTTGATCTAAGCCGAGTAGCCAGTTCAGTAAAAACTGTCCGTCCTCATTGGTTCATTAGTTAAAACAAAAAACTGCAAAAACAATTTAACTTGAATAAAACTAAAATTAAGCTCAAACAAGCTACTGTAAGCATTTTAAATCAAACATAAAAAGCCTACTCCTCGTTTTTGCAGTTTTTTTGTTTTAGCAAAAGAACCAACAAGGACGTCAGTTCGCTCTTTTCGTTCGAAGTTCAAGCAAAAGACAAAAATGTTTGAACGAATTTTTTTTCCACAAAAAGAATTTTTTCAAAGTGACTAAGTTTCATTCAATTTACGACAGTGAAGACTTTAATATGATATATCACTCGGTCCATTCCAATGTTTTCTTCTCGTACCTGATTTTGCGTGAAAAAACTAAGCATTAGAAGGTAAAGTTACAACCAATTTTTTAATTGGTCGGAACAAAAACTAAGCCTGATAGCAATTGAGAGTGATTCGCAAAAACATAAATCCACATAACTCCTGAAAACATTTCATTGTAAGGTAAAATAACTTTTTCACCCAAGCAACCCCTCGATAAGTATACTTCCCACAACTAGTCCCACCCACCAGATAAAGACCTTTTCAACAAGATCAAAATCCGGCCTCACTGATTGTGCTGAAACACGCAAATTGTATCGATTCAAAAACCAACAGGCACAATTTTCACTCAGAGTGGTTTTGATATGAATTAAGCTTCAAAAAAAACTACTTAGAAAAATTGTTGCCGAAAAGACAAACAACTTCAGGCTTAAACCCCAAACTTCACATTGCAGTGATCTAGATGTTGTACACCAAATAATTTCTGCCAATTTATGGAGCAAAACAACGAAGAACGAAAAGAAACAGCTAAAAAATGTAGACGTTTTTAGTCTTATGTTTATTCTTTCGATTTTCGACTTCTCAATATAGAAAATCTGCACAACCTGTAAATAGCGAACTTGGGCTGTAGTGGACCGAAAATACCCAATTTCGGTAACAACAGTCTGTAAATATTGAAAATCAATTGCAGCCAGCTGATCATAAAACCACAACATTACGAGGTCAAACTGTGTGTTTTGTGGATTTTGAGCGGATTCTGCAACAGTCATAAGCGCAGATTTGTCATGGGATCCCCGAAACTGTCGATTTTCATCAATTTTAATTGCTCTTTTGCTTTCCACGCAAAAATAGCTTAACAGTGTTCTGCTCAAAATCGCTACAAAAGCAGCCAACTTTGCGGAATCCGCGGCATAATTTGCTGAATCCGGAACAGCTTGTTGTAGAATTCTTTGCCGTTTATTTCCCTTTCTTTTCAATCTTGCTAATCTTAAAAACTGAAAAAAAATGAAGAATTTGACCTCTCATTTTGAAGTTACTCTCATTCCTTCATCTCAAATACTGATGCTCCCAAAAATTGGTTTAATAGTTACACATATAACCCCAAATAGCATTATTGTTTGTTCGGTGACGAAACAAAACATACTAATTCTAAATAAAAATTTGTAGTTAAATGATGATTTCTTCTGATGTGTTGCAAATTTATGATTCCAAAACCGCTTACTGGGGAAAGTACCAGATAAAAAAAAGGTACATTCAAAGTTTGAGTGGAAAAAATTTGCTTCTAAAATTCGGACTAGATATATATTAATTCTAGCGCTAGCTTTTAAAAGTTCACGAAAAGCTGATTTAAGTCAGTGTAAAAATGGTGCGGATTCTAATTCCAATTTGAGGAACTGGCCTACCTTTGGGAATCCGGAGCAAGTAGCTGTATTCGCTTGTAGCGGATTCCGTGAAAAAACCTAAGTGCTTACAAACACTACGTTACCCGTTTTTGTGACAGGAATCCATGAAAATTTTGTAACTGAAGTCCATTTACATTTTAGAACAGGTTTAAAGACTTGTCTTTGAATTGCAGCAACCTTCAGATTGTCCATTGCACAGTTCGGCATCGTAAGGCACCTCGACCAAAAATAATAAACATTTTAAGCGAAACAGTGAAATGGTCCGTTTTGCTTTTAGGTTTACTTAAATTGCAAACTCGTACCTACAGTTAAAAGCTATCTTTTTTCGGAGAGGATAATCATTTTGATTGAACCTTGATCTGTCCGCTTATTCCTTTGAAGAGTTTTGTTGCGCAAAGAAATTTAATGTCTATAAAATTGTAATAAATAGAAGCTCTTCGAATTCAGACATAAATAATATAGTGAGCTGAAGCTCTAACTTTCATTTTTTGTCCGTTTATAAATGTATCCTCATTTTGGTCACTTTTTTTCATGAAGTTTTTCGCAAAATGAATGCAATTTTGCGGCAAATTGGGCCGATTGTTGGTCCTCATAATCTCTTTATGCGACTGAATGAGCCCGATAATAGCATAAAACTGAATGAACATCATTTTCAAGAAAAAGTTTGTAGAAAACTCATATTTGTCTTGCATGGAGGGTGGATGAAAACCCTATTTAAAAAAATGGATCCTCTTCATTGGCTCTCTATTTCCAAGAAAGGGAGGAATGATTCCATTTGCCATTCAGAGCGACAACCTTTATTGGTTTCTGAAATTCGATTTTCGAAAGCTTTTTTGAGTGACTTTGGAACTCGTTATGTTGAACTGACTCGTCAAAAGCTACTAAAATCTTTCAGATTTCGACCTCAGCCAGACAAATTTCATGCTCAAACCACTGTAATTTTGGGAGCAGAAACCCTGAGTGTTCTGTTCCCGAGAAATAAAAATATTTCAAAAATTGGTCTGAAAAAAAACCTAGCATATATCTTCGAAAGTCGGAACAAAATGCTGAATTGTTCGAAAAATAATTGATTCCTTAATTGAAAAAACTAACGGATTAGTTTTACTCGGTTTGTTTTTCCTTCAGACAAGTTTAGGTTGTTTGATTAGCCATTTTGGACGGATTTTGTTAAATATCGTTTGGGGTTTGTGTTGTTAATAAGCTCAAATTTAAAAAAAATCTGTGATCATTTTTCGCAATGTTTCGGGGACTTAAAAGTTTCCATTTAAAAGTTTCCAATTCCCGACCAATTCGGAACAATTACGCGCAAAATATTTCCTGAAATTATTGCGTTTATATTAATAACGCGCAAAAAAATTTTCGCGAGACTTATTGTTCGACTTTCGTGACGAAAGTAACGGAACATTAGGGCTCGGGGTAGGGTTTTTTTTTCTTCAGACAAATTTCGAGCTTTTAACTAGCCATTTTTGACAAAATTTTAGAAATCATTCAAAAGCTAGTGTTGTCCCGAGCTTAAATTTGAAAAGATCTTTCACCTGTGATTTTGTTTTGTAAAGTTATGGGTTTTAAAGATTTCCATTTTGGCCAATTTAGGACAATTAATGCGCGATATATTTCGCGCTATTAACGCGTAAGCGGAGATTTAATCCGTCATAGAAATCGTTTTAAAATGGTTGAAAGAAGCTTATTTGCAATAATTGACTTATTACAATGAGCAAAATCTATTCTTTTTTCTACTTTATATGGCGTGTGGGGGAATGATTTCATAAAAAAATTTGTTCGGATTTTAGAAAAAAATTTTCATTTAATTTTTTGATGTTACTACTGCTCCATAAACCTTAAAAGGCAGTCGGAACGAACAGCAGTCTTGTTATGTTTTCCTATCAAGAAAAGTTGTCGCTCGTAATTATTTACAAACAATTCTGGTTATTCGAACTGCATTATCTTTGCTACTTGTGTAGAAGACTGTGGATCTTGTTAAC
Source organism: Symsagittifera roscoffensis (assembly GCF_963678635.1). Lineage (NCBI taxonomy): Eukaryota > Metazoa > Xenacoelomorpha > Acoela > Convolutidae > Symsagittifera > Symsagittifera roscoffensis. Next base: position 13,021 of record NW_026970753.1, on the reverse strand, counting down.
TATCCCCCCTGTGGATCTTGTTTTAAGTGGATCTTGTTTTAAAAAATCAACTTTGGCTGTCACATTTTCAATAGCTTTTTCAGACAATTTTCAGAAAATATATTTAAGGAAAATTTTTTATGTAGGTACTGTATAAACAGTAGCTAATAAAAATACGAACGCACGAAAACAAAAACACTGTTAATTTTTGACATTTTTGAAATGCATCTTTTATACAGAAATGTATGTCAAAAATAATACATACATAGGGGGGAACAGTTTACAAGATCCGACTCTGTTGCCCTTCAAAAGTCGCAACATTAAAAGTGTAGATATTGAGGGTCATGCGGTTTTGATCAGATCATCATTGGAGTGTTTTTTATTTTAAACATACAGGGACTCTAAAATATAACCTTGTGGTAAACCATTGTGCAGGTCTAAAGTGGCTGATAGGGTTCATCTCGCAAATTTTTTCGGAAGCGTACTAGATCAAGCGCTAAACTCTGATCTGAAAAAGTATGAACTAATTCTTCCAATTGATTCAAGGAAGCTTACATGATACGAGCAGTCTAGTTTCTATCTTTAAAATGTTCCAAACTTGACTTAGACGAGCTTTTACGATGACTTAAGCTTTGCTGTGTGCGAAATAAACTTACTTATTGTTCCGACTTTCGATACAAAAGTAACGGAATATTTGTGCTCGGGGTAGAATTTTTTTCTTCAGACAAATTTCGACTTTTTAACTAGCCATTTTTGACGGAACTTTTTTATATCATTCGAAAGTTATTGTTGTCTTGAGTTTATATTTGAAAAGATATATCACCTGTGATCATTTTTCGTAAAGTTTCGCGCTAGAAACGTGTAAGCGGAGAGTTAATCCGTCTTAGAAATTGTTCCAAGTTGGTTAAAAGAAGCTTATTTGCCATAATTGGCTTGTCACAAGGAGCGAAATCTATCCTTTTGTACTTTATAAGGCGTGTGGGGTTATGATTTTCATTCAAAAATTTCACATTTTAGAAAAAAAATGCTTTCGTTTGATTTCATTGAATTTTTTTAATGTTATTACTGCTCCATAAACCTTAAAAGGCAGTCGGAACATTCAGGCCTTTGCCCTGATACGAGCAGTCTTGTTACTTTTCATTTCATGTGGAGGACAATTTTTCAGAAAAAGAAACAGTTTTAGAAAAAAAAACAGTTCTTTTCATTTCTGTAATATCATCAATTTTATGAGGCAAACTCTTTAACAAAAAACTTGATAAGCAATTGAAACCATAAGAGCAGTCTTGATATTCTTTACCTCTGCTTCTTAAATAGTTTTAACTTTCACGAAGGCTTAAGTTTAATTCCGTTTCACTAAAATCCGCATAACTTTTCTCATTCTAACTTTTTTCGACATCAAACCTCAACTATTGAAAATATACTGCTAAATGTGGACTGAATCGAATAAAAGGATCCTCGAACCTAATAAAGTTCTGACATCGGACTCGTGGTTTGGTCCCTACCCGCATCCAGTTTTATGAATTTAGTACCAGTTTTCCAAAAGTTGAGACAACTTTCTTAAAATCAATTATCAACTGACTGTAATTTCACTATATCTCTCTCTCTCTCTTTTTCTCTCTCTCTCTCTCTCGCTCTCTCTCTTTGAAAAAAATTATAATCCATTTTTATAATTTTATAATTTGATTATCATCGATTTTTTTTAATTTTTTTTTTTATACAGTTATAGCTCTTTATAAATGATAGTTTAATTCCAATATCTAAAGAGTTTGTTCTGCACAATAAACCCTATAAATCTAAATAATCAAGTAAAAGTAACATTGAACTGACCACTCTTAGCCCCCTGAGGAAATGAAGGTCTGTTTTTTCGGCCATTCATGTTTTATAGGGGATAAAAGTGATCATTTTCAGGCCTTTTGTGATAATATTAAAAAGTAAGGTTTTGGTTGATGCATGTTTTTCCTTTGACTACATGTTATTCAAATTTCACTCAACATGTTATATTGGGGATGAATTCCAAACCTTCATTTCAAAAAGTTTTTGAATTGAATGGTTGGAATCGTTCAAAAATTTCAAAAGATTTATATACCAAGTTAGTGTATTGAATGACGTACTGGTACAATTTTAATTATCAATTGGTTCCTCAATTAACCAATTTCCTCTATCGTGCAGTTGAACTATCAAAATTTTAAACACTAGATGGGGTTAAGGATTGGAGTGATAGGATTTAAAGAATAGCCTGGTCAATTTTGGCCATTGCTCGTAGTAATTTAAATCCTGCAATTTCGAGAACTTATTGGTGAAACCTCAATTAACCAATTTCCTCTATCGTGCAATTAAACTATCAAAATTTTAAACACTAGATGGGGTTAAGGATTGGAGTGATAGGATTTAAAGAAAAGCCTGGTCAATTTTGGCTATTGCTCGTAGTAATTTAAATCCTGCAATTTCGAGTGCTTATTGGTGCTTATTTTCTCCATTAGGCGCATAATAGCCCTCAAACATAAAAAAAAACGAAAAAAGCACGTTTGTTTGTAACTTTTTTTTGTGCATGCATTTGAGTGTTTATAAAATCAAGTATGTTTGTAGCTTTTTTGTGTGTAAACTAATGACAACAAGTCGGTTTCTCTGTATGAGAAAGGAAACGGATAAATGTTTTATGAAGGTTTGATTGCAAGTCTAAGGGTAATTTAAAACTTTGTTTGAAGGTTTGAATTAAAATTATTTATTTGTAAGTTTGCTGAATTTATCATTGAAGTTATGCATGTTGCTATGAAGAAATTGTGTAAATAAAAAATTTGCGTGCTTGTACTAAATTTTTGCATGTTTTTGTGCAGATATTCATAGATTTATGCAATGAAGTATTGCATGTATACCACAATTTTGCATGTACACGTGATTGTTTGTATTTACGTATATATGCAAACTTTTAATGCATGATTTTTATATTTACGAATAAGTTTCTCCTGCATGTGTTGATATGAATTATGTTGGAGTGGGTTTTAAAATGATTTTAGTTGCATAGGTCAATCTAAAATTTAACTATGTTTTTTGCGGATAAGTAAAAATACTTCTATGTATATTTGGTTGAACGGCTAAATGTAACTATACAATTATGTAAAGCTCGTTTTTCTGTTTGTTCGTTTGCATGCTCATAGGTTATTTGTTTAAATGCGTTTATAATCCTATGCAAATACGCAGAGTATGCCTTTTTTGTATCAATCAACAAGTTTTTGTTTATGTGTATGTGAGAATGTGTTTTTTAGGTTTGCATTTTATATAAATGTGTATATGTATATGTATATGTGTTATTAAGTATGTATTTTGTATGTTTGCTTGTGTTTTTGTGTGCGCTGTTATGTGTAATCCCTGTAAGGTATCCGAACAAAAAAGATCAAATCGAAGTTCATCTATAAATCAACCATTTTTCTACCTTTCTTCGTTTTTGATTTTCTAGAATACTCTAGAATGTTCCACTAGGTGTCAAAAAATGTTATTCCCCGCTTAGATTTGCTAAGCACGCTAATTTTGACAGTTTTTTTTTTTTTCAAAAAATTGGTCTTTTAAGTATTATCAAAAACAAATTTTTCTGTTGAAAAAATGTTTTCTTACCAACAGATTTTCAATTGTGATTTTCTTAAAGTTGATTTGAAGAAATTTTTTGGAGATATAGCTGTTTTTGGTACGAGGCGAGTACGAAATAACTTAAATGCTTTAGAGGTACCAGAAAAGATTAACAAGAAGCATAGATTGTAAAAATTGCCAATAAAAAATTGACAAAACTTTGTCGAGAAAAAGCAGCAAACGGCAAGATCAATTGGCAACATCATGGAGCCTAGAGCATCTGATGAATTTTTGCCGACAGAACTAATGATTATTATGATTCAAATGGTCAGAGAAAACTCATGAAAATTGGTGACGATTTTTGGTTGTCTGTGCTGATGATTGAGATCGATACATCGATACAAAGAATGGTAGAAGAACACATGCTGCAGGCAGCATTGAAAACTGCAACTGAGAAAAGTGTAAATGACAGGTTTTATTTATCTGAAAAAAATGGGATGACTGATCGAACTCTGAAAAAAATATATGATCAAGTTTTCATTATTTGAAGGATCATATAGCTCAACCGAACTGAGAAACTCAAAAAGGAGAGGCATTTGGGAGATGAGATGCGCAGACAAAAGATAACATTCATCAAAGTTTCATGGATTTTTAGTTGAGTAAATTTCTATGGAAATGGCTTGAGGCGCTTCTTTGCTTTTATAATAGAGAATTTCGTACAACAAAAATAAATTTTTTTCATTTAGAAATGAATTACAAATTTATCTGCAATGAGGCAAAAGTTTCAATTCCGCGAAACCTAATCTCCAAACCAACAATATTATGACCATAAATTATTTCAAACTTCAACTTCGTAACAGAAACATGTCTTAAAATGTCATTGCAGGTATAATTTTTGCATTTTTTTGCGTTTGTTTTGTGATTTTGTTGGTTAATAATTCATAACACTTTCCAAAAGTTTTGAGCTTTTTTCACTTGTGTTTTTTATATAATGTCTCTCATAAAAAATTATTTTCTTATTTTTTTTTCAGGTCCATTTTCAAAAATTCATTAAGTTTGCTTTGATCTTAGTTCCATCGGGAGTTAACGCAAGTTTTTGGTGTTTTCGAAATGCTATGAAACTAGTTTTTGTGATCAATAGAATTTTCACATACGAAATTCTACAAATTGTTGTCATGCGACATTGTTGTGACAGCAATGCTCAGTTTTTGAATGTTACTTCAGTTTTTTCAGAGTTCACCAACGTTTTTTTCGTTTTTTTGAGCGCAATTATGCATCTGACGAAGTCAATTGCTTACTTTTTCACTCGTCATTATAAAAAGAAAGTCATTTTACCGATTTGTATAAAAATGGTCGAAAAATGGTCTTTTTTTGTCTTTTTTAATGTTAAGTTTTTCAATATCTCTCTGAAGTTTAGGTCGTTATGAGCAATTTTATCATTTTTGGCGTATCTCAATTAACTATAGCCGTAGAAATTAGAAATGGCCACGACTTTTCTGAAAGTGTAATCTGTGTACTGGCTTAACCAATAGAGTACTCAAAAGTGAAAGAATTATTTTACTACTAGCAATAGTTGAGCCTCACTGGCAAAATTGCCCTGGTTATTCTTTAAGTCAAATCACTCTACTCCATAATCTTAATTATTGGATAGAACTTCTATCGTTTAATTGCACGAAAGAAGAATTGGTTAGCATCTTTTTTTTATCATTGTACCAGTACGTAATTCAATATTTCAACTTGATATAAAAATCTCTCGAATTTTTTTTATGATTCATTCACTCGATTAGTTTTTTTATAAAGTGACAAGCAACAACCAAAATGTAATTATGTACCATTCCGTTTCCAGAAATGGCAGCGAAATGGCCACTTGTTATAGCCCATAAAACATGAGTAGGAAAAAAACAGGACATTTTATCTTTTAAGGGGTTAAGAGTGGTCACTTTAATGGTACAACGAAAATCAGGAGGTGAAAAATGATCTTTTACTAGCCACTCTTACATACTACTGAATCAATTATAATACCTTTTGTATTCTTTTTTATCTTCAAATTTGCATCTGAACTACTCATACTTAAGCTTTTCATGGACGTTGGTATATGAAAAAATGATTAAAACGATTTAAAAACTATCACTAAAAAAATTACGTTGTTTGTTTTTCATTTTTTCTCGCTTTGGTTCAATTCATGATGCGCATTTTTAGCTTTTCAATCACCAAAAATTTGCATATTGTGTCACTTCCCTTATTTAATTGTACCGCGAACCTTTCAATTACTATGAAAAGATATCTATGAAAAGTTTGTTTCGCTTTAAAACGCTGGGTTCATGTAGCTAAAATGTGACAAATCTCACTCTTAGATGTTTTGATATTCACAAAACACGAATAACCCATAAATTTTTTTTTGTTGAATTTTTGGTGTAGCACTAATGGGGTGTTTTAATTGATATAAAAACAAACTCTATCAAAACTTTTAGCATTTATAAGGATTTTCATTGTTGAAGAATCATATCAACTGTAATGATAAATGATTAGAAATCTTTCAAGCTCCTTTCTTTTTTAATGGTAATTCATTATAATTGTCAGATGAACAATTGCCAAAATTATTAAGAAAAACCGTTTTAATCGATTATTTAGGCCTAACCTTGAAAGCGGTTAGAGTTTCCCGAGCAAATCAAGTTTTTTTTGTTGATCAGAAAAGTCACCTCATTGGTAATTTTAGTGCATGGCCACCCTTTTTGGGTAGAAATAATTGGCACTTTGTATGCACTGCTTTCTCAAATTGAATACGTCAAGCACATCTACTGCATTAACAAGCCCATCCAACCTTTTCAAAAATTCCCCCGGTTGCTATAAATAGTCATCATTGTGTACGTTAACCCCGACTAAGCGGCGCGGCATGGTTTCCATCATCCGCTGGATCTCGTTGATCGCAAGCTCTTAAAACCGTATGCTGAAGCGGTAGGTACTAGCTATAAATCTTGCGACTAATGGAAGAAATTTTTTATGTTATGGTGAATTGCTATATCGCTAAAATGTCATCGAATTAACGCAAAAGTTTTGTCTACGCTACTGAACAAAGAAAATCACGATGCAAAAAAAAACACTTCTTTTCAATCGGCTCGTAAATATTTGGCATTCGATTCTGATTCAGATAGTTTTGCCTATTGAAGTCCTTCCATTCAACAGCTAGTGTAGTGTACTGTATGTTTTTGCCTTGCCTTGTTCTGCCCTGTATTGTTTTGCGCTGCCCCTTTTTTTTGCTTTACGCTGCCCCTTCTGGCCTCCTACTGCCCTGTATTTTGCGGTCCAGCCCCCATGCTCTGCGCTACCCTGCCTTGCTATGTGCTGCGCTGCTCTGTGCCTCCTTGTCTCGCCTTGCGCTGCCTTGCCTTGCTTTACGCTACCCTCCTTGCCTTGCCATGCCTTGCCTTGTCTTACGCTGCCTGTGTTGTTTTATTCTGCTTCGCTTTGCGCTATCCTGGTTTGCGCTGTCCTGTCTTGCTTTACGCTGCCCCGCTCCTGCTTGCTCTGCGATGCCCTTCCTTGCTTAACGCTGCTCCTCCTTGCAGTGCGCCGCCCGGTTTTGCCCTAAATTGACAACCGTACCTTGACATGCCCCTCCCTGCCTGCGCTGGCCTGCTATGCTGCTCTACTTTGTGCTGCGTTGCGCTTCGTTTTTTGCTTTCCCTCCTTTGTCAAGCGCTGCCATGCCAGGTCTTACACTGACACTACTGTCCTGCCTTATCTTGCGCTACTACCTCTTTCGTTAATCTGCCCTCCTTTTCCATGCGCTGTTCTGCTTTGCCTTACGCTGCCCTGCCTATCCTTTTCCTCTGCACTGCCCTACCCCTAGCTGCCAATCACATACTTGCCTTGCGCTTCCCTGTCCCTCCTTGTCTTTTGCTGCCCCGGACGTTCTTGTCTCACGCTGACCTGCTTTATCTTGAGCCACCCTGTCATGCCTTGCGCAGCCCCTATAAAAATCGCGTCGCGTTTAACTGATAGATTGATCATGTCAAAAATCAAACTGCACAAATTTTTGCATTTCAGTACAGATAAAACGTTCAAAACATACACAAAATTGTGCCTGGAAAACACTAAAAAAACGTCATTGTCGTTTGTACCCGCCACTATCTTCGATGCTCACGCTTTAATAGTCTAACTAGTTGATAACCGCCTGGAATTACCAGGCCCTGTATCTCTCAAAACAAAAAAAATGAAAAGCATTTTGAATAACCAGCTAAGCCCAATTTTGAAAATATCCTTCCTGTTTTCAGGCTACGGAAGAATACAAAGTAAATTTCTACCTTTTGCAATTTGCAGTCGGATTCCGCAGCCAAGCTGTTACCGACCAAACTTTTTATGTTCAGAGACTTGTCCTTGAGTTGCAGCAGACTGCCTGCACTAAACGGAGCATGTATCAATCGAAAGGATTGGATTCGAAAAACTAATTACGCAAGCTTGAAATTGATTTTAACGGATACCTGCAGTATCTTTTTGCTGATATAGAAACATCTCAAAATTTGTTTTTTTTTTTGAAAATTTAGACAGATCAGTTGATCGAGCATTTTCTTTCTGTTGGTTTTTTTCACGTTTGCTAGCTTTGATGCAGGGCTCAGTTTTCTAACCCCGATGCAGGAAAATACTTCAAAGTATCGGGCAAGATGAAATTAACTAACCAAAGAAAATGCAGAAGAGATTTTTTTGTAGGTATCAAATTCAGTTGAAAAATAGATAGAATTACAACTTCGCAATAGTGGATTTTCAAAAACCTGTTTATCATTTTCAAAAATTTATGTAAGAAAAGCTTTCGAATCTTATTTTTGTTCAAAAATAATTCGCTACTGAACCCAAGAAAAAAAATTAAGAGAATAATCTTAAGCTAAGAAAAAATTATTTATTTCAACGGTGACCTCTGTCAAATTTTTCTGCTTCAGCTCATGTCTTCAAAAGCAAAATTTAAATTTTTAGTATATAACTTTAAGCAAAACTATAAAAGATTTTAAGCAGCTTCGAACAATGGTAGCGAGGTGAAGGTTTCAAAAAAAGGTTGAACGCAGAAAACGCTAAAAACTTCCACCAAAAAAGACGGTCATTGAGATTTTGCACGGGTATTGATGCTGTTGTTTTTTTGTAGTTTAATGATAAAAACACCGATAAAATATATATTTATTTTTTGCGCAACTGACGACTCAAGAGTACATGAGCGCGACTCCTCTAAAAACCAGCCCACACTTATTTTAAGGGCAATTATTACGAAGCCATTGACAATCTCTGCAAGAAGTTGGAACCCCAAAAGAAAGAAGTCACTTGAACGCAATTCTTCTATGATTAGAAAGCATAGCAGGCAGAATGAATTGAGACCAATAGAAGCAGTTACAAGGATAGCCTAAAAATTCAAAATGAATTAAACCCTTCTTAAATAAGTTTATGAACTGTTTTCATCTACAGTTAGATCCAGTTTTCTACAAACGAAAATACAATTCTGACTATTTATGCTTTTAAAATCAAAAAGAGACAAAGTTGCCTTGTTATATAAAAGATACTTATCCGTTTTCTATGAGGGTTCAAATGAGTTGTCCTATCATAAACTGTGTTCAAGAATGTCCATTTTGAAACAGTTCTTCAAACTTACATCTGATCAATTTAATACCCTGCATTTTCAAAGCTGAGTATAGATCTGAGGCATGTCTACGTAAGATTTGATTAGATACAAACCTTTTTCAGAACCTGAAACTTATTCACCTTAAAAATAATAATGCTACATGTTCAAAATGAATCGAACAGTATCCGAAAGTGTGGCAAAAGTCATAAAACTGATAATGCTTTGTTCCGATTTTGCAGAAAGTCAAGAAAAATTATTTTTGGCGTAATATTTTTTACTCTAGATTTTTAGATCTTCTAAAAAGTAAGTTTTCGAATGGAGCGGCTAACTTTAAGACTCTAACGAGTAAGCACGGTTTTGATGGTCGTTTATGGCTTCAGTTGAACATTTTGAAATCAGCTAAAAACTACTGAATTATTAATTAAACCGTGTTCTGATCAAACACGCTGGAGAGCTGAACTCGTGCTCTAGTCTGATTACTGTTCGAAAAATTTTTCATCAACTTCTTCATTGTTCAGACTTATAATGAATCTAACATCTCTCAAAAAAAGGTCAAACTCAATTTAGTGAGTACAAACGGATGGATTGTGAGTTGTGAGTTGTGAGTTGAAAGAAACATCGTTTCAGACATTTTTTGAAAGATATTTTATTCGGGTAGAATAATTGAAGTGATTGAAGTGACAGAAATGTGATTGTAGGGAGTCGATTTCATCGTTTAGAGCAAAACTACTTGCAAGATGAAGGTTGACTCTCCTCAGAGAAATGTCAAGTGAAGAGGGTTAGAAAAAGGCTTTTTTGAACAAAATTTATTTTTTTTGCAATAGGTTAGCACCATTTGAACTATTAATAAAAAATTGTTTCTATTTGAGCTTTTTTCAGTATTTGTAGAAGCTATTGACTAAATCTGAAAAAAAAATTTTTTAAGGAAGTGTAAAAGAACAACTTGTAACTAGTCATGTATTATGATTGGTTAGTAATGAATATTTTGAAGGTAGTGTTTTAGAACAACTTGTTTGAAACTGGTTCTACACATTTGCTTATTTTGCCCGCTAAATACATATGATGATGACAGAATTTTCGTGAATCCAGACAGATTGAAGTGATGTGCAGAAAATTGATTGTAGGGAGTCCGTTTCATAGTTTATAGTAAAACTACGTGCAAGATGAGGGTTGACTTTCCTTAGAGAAGTGTCAAGTGAAGAAGGATACATGAACGTTTGAAATCGAGCTGGTCCTTGTATTTTTTCAATGGATTTCTATACTTCGTTGTCAACTACGCTATTAATATCCAGAGAAGATTGAGACTGAGGCAAGCAAAGCCAATAGATTTGGCATTCCCAAGTCGGAGTCTCGCCGAGTGATCATTCTTTTTTATTTACCTGGTGTTTTGTCAGTTATATTTTGTGACTATGTCCACATGTTTAAACTTGTTCTGTGCTTAACACTTGTTCAGTGAACAGTGTTAGTCTGGGGCTTGCTAAGTTTTTAGCTGGTCCTAATTATAATCGGGTTAAGTTTCAAAAGCTTATTTTATCTGAAACCAGTTTGATCTGCTTTCAGAGTAGCGGAACTCTCCTGTACATGTTAATTGTGCGTTGGTAGTGTCCCTGGTGTTAAGAGAGCTGAGTTAGTTGATTAAGCTTTCTTTCTACTAGGTTGAGGGAAAAACTGAGAACTGTGAAAATGGGTAGAGTTGTTATCAGCAGTTTGCGAATATTGAAATTCATTTTTTTTGTGAAATATCAGACAAAGTTGTAAAGAGTTTCAAACAGTTCATAAAAAATTGGGAACAAAATGGAGGGAAATGGAAAATTCACACACAAAAAGGTTAGTTTGTCTGTAGTTTACGACTCAATGGCATAATTTATTGCCTTCTATGACAATTTTTTTGCGTTTTATTTATTAATCTAAAGCTTTTGTGAACAAAATTTAATTTTTTGCAATAGTTTAGCACCAGTTTAGCATAATGATAAAAAAAGTTTCTGATTTTAGTTTTGTTTTAGTATTTGTAGAAGCAATTGACTAAATCTGAAAGGTTATATAGAATATAAATCTGAAAGAAAAGAACAACTTGTTTCAAACTGATTCTACACATTTGCTTTTTTTGCCTGCTAAATATATCCAATGATAACGGAATTTTCGTGAATCCATACAAATTGAAGTGATTTGCAGAAATGTGATTGTATGGACTAGATTTTATAGTTTAGGGCAAAACTACGTGCAAGATTAATGTTGACTTTCCTCAGAGAAGTGTCAAATGGAGAAAGATAATTAAACATTTGAAATCGAGCTGGCCCTTGAATTTTTTCAATGGATTCCGTTACTTCGTTGTCAACTCCGCCATTTATATCCAGAGAAGATTGAGACTGCGGTAAGCAAAGCCACTAGAATTGGCATTCCCAAGTCGGAGTCTCGTCGAGTGATCATCTCCCTTTTACTGCTCGTAACATATACTCGAAGAAATTTTTTACAATTTTTTTCTGCACTTAATGAATTTCAGAAATTAAGTTATAGTTATGAAATACTAGCTTGTTTTCGCAGAGGCTTTATTGTAGTTTCTTTTTTCAAAATTGCTAAACTGGAGCCACTCTTAGCAAAAAAGGGGGTGTTTTTACGCGTGATGTACCTCGGTTGGAGAGGCCGGCTATAGAGCAGGCTCAAGACTTCCTACTGGTGGGTTATGTCAGTAGTCGGAGTACACCTGAGAACGGTTATTGAAAACAGGGTTCTATTGATTGTAACTTTTTCTTTTCTATGGTCCTGGTTGTTGTCGGGTTTTAATTTCAAAGGCTTACATTATCCAGTTTGATCTGGTTTTAGAGTAGTGGAACTCTCCTGTAGATGTTGATTTTGCGTGGTAGTGTCCTGGTGTAAAAAAGCTGGATAATTGATTAAGCCTAAATCTACTAGGTTGAAGGAAAAACCGAGAACTGTGAAGCTACGTAGAGTTGTTATCAGCAGTTTGCGAAAAATGAAAATCATTTTTTTTTATAAAATGTCAGGCGAAGTTGTAAGAGTTTCAAACAGTTCATAGAAAATTGGGCAGGAGTTGGAGGGAAATAGAAAATTCACACACAAAAAGGTTATTTTGTCTGTAGTTTATGACTCAATTTTATAATTTATCGCCTTCTATGACAACTTTATTGCGTTTATTTTTTGATCTAAGGCTTTTTTGACCAAATTTTAATTATTGCAATAGGTTAGCACCATTTGAATTAACAATAAAAATCTGTTTTTAATTTTAGTTTTGTTTCAGTATTTGTAGAAGCTATTGACTAAATCTAAAAGAAAGTCGATGAAACAATATAAAATGGTAATTAATTATTTTAGAATTATATACTTTAAGAGTACTAATTTTATACTAGTGATGGTTCTGTGATGAAGCCTTTATGAAAAACAATAGCATTGATTGATGATTCAGAAAAAAGTTTAACTGATCAGCGAATCATATTTTGGTTTTTAATAGCGTCCGAGAAACTCGAGTGCCTTGATGTTTTTTAATACTTCTCGGGGAAATGAAAATTCGTGGTTATAAGATTTCAATAGGTTAAAAAATTTATCAACAAAATTGAGAGTTTTCACAGGTTTGATGAATACGTGTGGTATGATCATGGGTTTAGTTTCCTTGAGTGGGCAAAAAGTATTCATTTGGCGAACGGTCTCGTAATTGCGGAGTGGGAGGCAGTTAGTGACTTTAATACAATACTTCAAATGTAAAAAAGAGGAGGAAACGTGGTTTGAAATAATAAACGTATAGCAGTGATTTGATTTTAGGGAAAGTGTCTCTCAATGAAACGGTAGTAAGTGTGAGCGAGCATTACTTTGGTTTTTAACATTTGTTCATCTGTACAATTTACATCTCATTCTCTCGGTGTTAAA